>NC_052676.1:10892435-11019935 GCF_016802725.1 Solenopsis invicta | reverse complement strand
CCACTCCTCAATCCACTCTTCTCTTTTCCAAACTTTATTGCTAATTTTCCATACCGCGTCTTCCAACTTCTCCTCTCCGTACTTCCATACTCCCCCTGAAATTTTATCTCTCCCCACTGACTTTCCTTCTCTTATCCTTCTCATCGTCTCCTTTATTTCCTTCTTTGTCAGCTCCCCTTCGACCACCCCTCCATTCTCTCTCATCTCTCTAACTACTCTCTCTTCTACCCCTCCCCCTAAGTCCTCTAAAATAATTCACTCACTTTTTCATTTCAATCCCCTAATTTACTTTTCTTCTCCTCTTTCTTTCTTTATTTACCATTTCCCACACCTGTCTTTTTGTCCTTGCTTTCTTAGCCATTTCCATCCACCTCTCTCTCTCTTCCTCCCTCTTCTTCTGGCACAGTTCTTTATACTCTTTTCTAACCTCTCTGTATCTCTCCCCTCCCTTCCGCCCTCCTTTTCTCCCTCCCTTCCACTAACTCAACTCCCTTCTCACCTTCCTTTTACTTTTCCTGACTATGCGTCCCACCAAACCTCTCCTTCCTCCCTCCTTTTTCTCTTGTCCCCTCCACAGTATCCCCTGCACTTCATCGTTTAATTCTTCCCAGTTTATCCCATCCCCCTCTCCTTTTTCCTCCCACATCTATTTCTCTCCCTAAACTCCTCTTTTCCTTTTACCGTCCACTTCCAGTACCTCCTTCTCTCTCCCTCCCTTCTCTCTCTTCTCTTTTCCCCCTTCTCCTTGATCCACTCTACCACCGGCAAATGATCTGATCTATCCTATACTTTACCTTCATTTTGACCATTTTTTCCCACACCTCCTCATCCCCTACAATGTAATTTAATACCGAATTCCTCCTCTTTCTTGCGTACGTCCATTCCCCTTTCTCATCTCCCTTCTCACATCCATTGAATATCATCCATCCTACCTCCTCTAGTTTACTTACTAACAACCTTCCCTCCGCATTCACTTTTTTATCTTTCGATTTTCTCCTCTCCTCTTCCTTCCACTTTCTACTTTTTTCCCACTAGCCCCCTAGCTCCCTCGTTCTTGCATTAAAATCCCCCCCACCAGTGTCCGCATTCTCTCTTTCCTCGCTTAATTCTTGATTTCCTCCCATTTTTTCCCTACGTCCCCGTTACAGTACACTTCCACTATTCTCCATATCTCCTCCCCTGAGCGAACGTTATTATATACTACGAATATACGATGAATTATATATTAGGAATACATACATAAATATACACACCAATACACATATATATGTTAATGTTTAATACTAAATAACTCAAGTTTGTTATTATAATTTGGAGACATGTTAGTTAACTATAAAATCCTGTTTATGAACACTTTTTTATAATGTTTAAAATAAATTTTCATGTATAAAATTTAATTGTATAAAACGTTTTTTTTCCTTATTAAACTAAATCTATTTCCTAATTTGTATTGATTTTTCAACCATAAACCCCACCATCATCCCTAGCTTTCAACAGATTTAAACACGTGGTCCAATCCTGGGAAGAGCGTTTAAATACGTTGCCTCAAAATAGGACCGAGGAGCGCGAACGACGGGTTGGACATCTGTCATTGAATCCTGGTCAACCATTGACACATGACCTGAAACGTCTACACGTTTCTCTCGTGCCACGCCTCATAACACGCGTGCACGAGCTCAGTGTTGCGCCCTCCAACCCCTTCCCTAAATCCAGCTTATTGTAAGATAAGAATTTCTCTCTTAAGGCCGGACGTAACAAAATATTAATTTAATATTTATTTAATATTTATTTAAAATTGTTTTAATATTTATTTTTCATGAATTATTTAATTAAAAAAATGATGTTTGTAAACATTTTTTAAATGTTTATTTAATATTAATTATTTTATTTATTTTTTATCTCTATAAAATATGGTTATTTATTATTTATTTAACATCTAAGCTATTTATTTTTTAATTATTATTGTATTTTTAATTTGTTTAAAAAATGTTTTAATAACATCTATGAAAATTAGTAAAATATTAACTTAATTATATATATTTATATAAATAATATACTTTAATTATATATATTTTGTCTTTTTGACAACATATATTAACCTGATCTATCAGTGATGTACATGTATTAGCATAAAGTGTTTACAGATGATCACGAGGGATCAATTCGCAGCGATCATAGATATTAAGCAACGTTCACCAGAGTTGCAACTTGGATGGATGATCACATGGAAATTTCTGAAAAAAAATTCTTAAGAAAAAACCTTAATATTAAAAAAATTTGTTTAATGTAAAAAGAGGCATAAATCCATTAATTTTAACGTTTTTAAAAACATTTTTTAAATATTGTGTGCTGATTAAGACGTAAAAAAAATAGGCAATGATTAAAATTTTTGAGTGCCGTATGCATGCATACGAGCAAAATGAATCTCATTTGGAAAACGCATTTGAAGCTCATATCGCTCGCACGCATGAGTACCGCAGGCGTGCGACCGATATGATTCTCATATGATGACGCATCTGTCGGATTCCGTAAGCTCACACCGTGCGGATAATCCGCACGGCATGCGCGCTCCGTGAACTCACTATGCGCGCATTTTGTTATCTGGGTAGTATCGGAGTTAAGTAAAATAAGTATAGCACCTTGTTTGTAGAGTTTTTTATTAGCTTCGCTTTTTAACTTTTTTCGTGAAATAAATATTTTTTGAAATCATTAAACAAAACTGTTTTTTCTTTCAAGAGATGAGAAAGACGAAAGGAGCGTTTGCGCCACAAATTCATTTAGGATATTTTTTAGTAACATTTAATGATGCTTACTAAAATCATTTTTTCTTATTTATTACATAAAATAAGTATTTAGACTGAAAATCAGTCAAATTGAAGGCATTTTCTTTTTGAAACATTATTTAAAGCGAATTAATAAGTAAATATGATTACACAGGCAGTACGTGCTGGTTTGAAGAACTTTGTTTTTGAAGAGACTGAACTCAAGTTGAATTCAGCAGTTTTCGTATGCATCACAATGAATCCTGGGTATGCCGGCCGTAGGGAGCTTCCAGATAATTTGAAAGTTCTGTTTCGCACAGTCGCTATGATGGTACCAGACTATGCAATGATCGCCGAGATTTTTCTATATTCATCAGGCTTTGATACTGCCCGTGAACTCTCTACAAAAATCGTCACTACATACAAGCTATGTTCCGAACAATTGTCTTCGCAATCTCATTACGATTATGGTATGCGTGCTGTTAAAACCGTTCTATCAGCGGCGCAAAATTTGAAATTGAAGTATCCTAATGAAGATGAAGCCATTCTTCTCCTGCGTTCCTTGATAGATGTGAATTTACCCAAATTCTTAGCACGCGACGTACCACTCTTTCAGGTATGAAAAGGATAATATTAATTCTAGAAGGCTAGTAGAGAAAAACTTATTATGGCCAATTTTATTATCTCCGTTACTAATAATTAGTTATATTAATTATCAATTTGAGAGTTACGTTTAACTTGATAATTAACATGTGTGTTAAATCTTAAGTTGTATAAAATTAATGTTCATAATACTAAAAATCAATTTGAATTCTTGGACCAAAAACTGTGTAGCCAATTAACTTGCAGTTTTTACGAAAAGCGCAATTTTATTGACTACATAGTTGTTAATCCGAGAATTTGGACCAATTTCTAGCATCGTTAACATTGACCTTTCTATTAAAATAATACAATATAACAATAACAACAAACTTTATAATAATATCTTCATATTACATTTTAATTAACATCATTATGTTTTACTGTATAATAATATAGAACTTTTTACATGTATTACAATTTTTATAATATATAATATGTTTTATAATACTTTAAAATATATAACCTTTATAATTTATAGCTTTTATTTTAGCGGAAAGTATTAAAATACAAACTTTGAGCCGCCCAGTTCTCTTAAAAACATTTATTTGCAAAAAAAAATTAATTAAAAAATGTAGCTCTTTGTAAAATTAAATTTTAGGGTACTAAAAGTAATAAAATATATAAAGAAAATAGTTTCATAAATGAATATCCGAGTGTACTCCATCAGTAGAGCAAAAGTTAAATAGGATTTTTACTGCAATTTATTTTACTTTGTTTTGCAGCATTCTTGCATTTATTTTTAATTTTTTTTCAGTAAAACCTCAACTTTTTATTTGTTTTTCTGTGGAAATATTTTAATTGCATAGTCTAAAAAAATTAAATCACTTTTTTAATTTTTAATTTTTGTTACTACAATGTGTAATTATCAAATAAATTGATTTTATAAATTTAAACGTAAAAAATTGATGTATAGATTTTTATTTGACATATCCTCTATTACTGCTTGCTCGTATCCAATTTGAGCTTTGCTATGTTAGATTTACCCTTTTTTTCACTACTAAAACAGGAAACAAAATTTGCTTTGGTATACGAAGCATTTAATAAATCCAATAGGTGTTTCTCGTTCTTTTTACAAATTTTTTTGTTTATAATGTTTTGGTGTATTTTCACTCTGTTTTCAAGATCCATTTTTGTATAAAAATATAATCAAAAGGGTCTATCCGGATAAACACGTGAAAATTGCACTTGAGGGAATTAGATCGGGGCTAGGATCTAAATTTGAGATAAAAAGAAAAAAAATTTTTACCAAGTTTCAGCCCTCTATCTCTATTATTTATTCCTCTGGAAGCGTTTCACGTATTTTTCAGTTTTTAACTTTTTTCTGCTCTTCTAGTTGAGCGATTCTTATGAAAAAGTTTACAATATAAATATCATTAACATACATATTGGGCACTTTGCCGATGTTTCGCAAACATTGCAGCTTGCATCATCAGGGCTGAGAGCTCAGATTGAGCTCTTTTCGGTTGTGGTGCTTCTTATATATCCTCGTTGCGCCCAGTGGGAGTTGGGGTGGGGGGTTGATTTAGTCAGCCAATCGGAGCGTTTTGATTGACCGGCTGGTCAATTGAAAAACCCGGGAGAACGGTATGCCAAATAGGATTTACTTGAAGGCCTTTGTCGCGGTTGAGATTGTCAAGATGTTTTAAGTTTTCTAGACCTTTCCGATATTTTCTGGCAAAGTAGCCTTGTGACAGGGTTAACATGGTAGACTTATCATACTGCACGGCAAGTCCAGTCTCCATCCAATGTTTCGCCAAGGTTGATTGCAAACAGTGGCTGTATTTGGTACACTTCTGGTGTTCCTTGATCCGTGTACTGATCTTTCTCCCGGTTTCTCCTATGTACACTTTTCCGCAGATGCGAGGTACCTTCTACATACCTGGTGTTTCCAAGCTTGGTTTTTGATCAATTACTCCCTAACACTAAGGATCAAAAACCAAGCCTGTAAGGTGTAAACAAAATACTTTGCGTCTGCGGAAAAGTGTACACAGGAGAACCCGGAAAAAAGATCAGTACACGGATCAAAGAACACCAGAAATGTGCCAAATACAGCCACTGTTGGCAAGCAGCCTTGGCGGAACATTGGATGGAGACTGGACATGCCGTGCAGTATGATAAGTTTACCATGTTGGCCCTGTCACAAGGCTACTTTGCCAGAAAATATCGGGAAAGTCTGGAAATCTTGAAACATCCTGACAACCTCAACCGCGACAAAAGCCTTCAAGTAAATTCTATTTGGCATATCGTTCTCCCGGGTTTTTTAATTGACTGGCCCGTTAATCAAAACGCTCCGATGGGCTAACCAAATCAACCCCCCACCCCAAACCCCACCGGGTGCAACAGGGATATATAAGAACCACCACAACCGAAGGGAGAGCTCAGTATCGGAGCTCTCAGCCATGATGATGCAAGCTGCAATGTTTGCGAAACGTTGGCAAAGTGTCCAACACGCACGTGGTATCCATCCGGAAACCTCTGTTAACGATATCAATGGCCACAAAAGCATCAAGACTGGAATCATTAACATACATTTTAACGAATATTTTGGTTCCATAGAAAAAGCTAGTCTTTGTGGTGATTCATATACGCTACTCTCGGAAAGGGCTTTTGCCAAACGGCAGCCCTCCAGTCATCACACACGTCTGCCGAACGGCAGTCCTCCAGACACCACACACCCTCTGAATGGCAACTTGCTGAACAACAGTCGCAAAACTGCGCGCGAGCAAGTGTAGGCAGGCACAAGCGCGTAGAAAGCCATTTGCGCTACACGTGCCCAAGACTTCGAAACACAGAACCAAATAACCAGAAGAACAAGATGTTACTTGTACATAAATTTCTCTAAAGAGAAAATATAAGGCACGTTGCGACGAGGAGCAGGCACCTCATCAGCGCCTTACAAGGCTATAACCATACTTGTAAATAAAAGCGCTTTTTTTGAGCTTACGTCTAATGAGGCAAGCACTTTTAGCCAATAAAACCGCCGTTGCCACGATCCTGGAGCTATTACCGTAGAAGTTGATTCCGCTAGAATTGGAACCGCTTAACCGCACCCAACCGCCGATAGTGTATCTCGTAGAAGAGGGTTGCTGCATCTGGCATTACACCTCGCCGAGCTTTCGGGGCATCCCCCGACTTGTCTTGCTGTCAACATCACCCACCAAGAGAAAAGCAAACGACGGATCAACTCAAACTAAGCAAGCGGCCTAAGTACACCAGGTGGAATCAGACTTGTCGTACAGCGATTGGCAGCCGAGCTGCAAGGACGTCGCTGTTCAGTATAGCGTCTCTACGTCCACAAGAGAGACGCAAAATGAGTCGCTATGCATCACCGACTTGGCCACTTAGGTGGCGTTAACCTCTTTCTCAAAATTAACAGAGAGCAGTTTGCCGCAGTTGCCAGATCCTCCGAAAGTTTTGTCGTCCGCTTGCACACCGCTGCCCTATCCTCTGAAGGTCTCGTCTTGCACGCATCCGCCAGATTCTCGGAAGATCACGTCGTCCCGCAGATGACATGACAGAGACAGGAGAGCCTACGGAAGTCGCTCTTGGAGGCAGAGCCGCCCGGACGAACATGGCCGGGATTCTTGCCTCTCGATAGGGCCATACGGCACTAGCTAGGAATTCCGCCGCTCAAACGGGTTCCTGCCAAGAAACTCACTCAAGGAGGCGCCACGCCACACAAAGGCGCTAATAAGCAAACCAGCATAGAGACCCTTTAATCTTGTTTGCAACACAAAACAACCAGTTTTGATTGATTCCATTTCTCATCAATTACCGCTCCTATTCGAATAAAACTATATTTATACGGAAATTGTAGAAAACGTACCGAGTAAAATTTTTGTGTATTTACATATACTTATGTTATTTTTTAATTTAGATATATAAAAAAAGAAAAAAATTACATTTTTAAATGTTTTTAAAATTTATTTAAACACATGTAAATATAAAATATGTAACGTTACGCCCCTCCATCGCACTGCCACTTTGGTCCAAACACCGAACACAACGCGTAAGAACGCGTAAGAACGAGCATGCGCTTGGCTAAGCTTGCCGCGATCAGGCGCTACCATGCGTGCCGCGCGATGCGTTCGGCAAGTGTTCGCACTCTGGCCGGCCCAACCGCGCGCGCTGATTGGTACGTCCAACCGCGCAGACCGCTATATAAGCCGGCAGCGGGCAGCCGAAGTCAGATCGCTCCGAACCACCGATCTCGCACCTACTCCTCTCCTGCGCCGAGTATCCTCGGCGCTCCCTTGGGTATTCTCGAGCACCTCTTCGGGAACGGGCGTTCTCGTTCCAACTATCTTACGACGAGCATACTCGTCGTTCCTAACGGTTGGGTATTTTCGGCCAATAGGAACCGTCCGTCCCGCACGTCCGTTCTCGGGGATTCTCAAGAACAACCCCGTCGTCGGGAATACTCGACGCCGCTCCCCAGCTTGATTCATAAACCTACTTCCATGGGGTAACAACACCCCGCGGGGTGAGAGCACTTAGGTCTTGAAACGTCGATTACCCTCGCGTATCGCAGAACCGTCCGCTGCACCGCGCGCCGTCGACTCCGCGATCGCGACCGGCCGTACGGACCAATTACGGCCCGTTTAACCGCACTTTAAATTGGCCGCTTCACGGCAACTCCGATTACGAATTATCCAATTCCGTTTTTTTGTATGGATATTAACTTGCGTAGTGAATTATATTTTGTCCAGCCCGACCAATCGTCATGCATTTACCTTGCGCGGGTCCGATCATTATTTAACCAAGCACTCCAATTATTAACTCCGTGTGTATGTATACATGTGTATGCGCGTGTGTATGGATGTGTGTATGTGTGTGTGCGCGCTTACTCGCGCGTGCATGCGTGCGTGCGTGCGTGCGTGCTTGCGTGCGTGCGGGCGGGCGGGCGTGCGTGCGTGCGGGCGGGCGGGCGTGCGTGCGTGCGTCCGTGCGTGCGTGCGTCCGTGCGTCCGTGCGGGCGTCCGTGCGTGCGAGTGTGTGTGTGTGTGTGTGTGTGTTACAGCAAAGATAAAGACCCCGTAGTTCGTCACGCAGGAGTGACAAACTGCGAGGTCCTTGTCTGTGACATCCATACGCGTATACACGCGCGCGCGCGAGCGCATACACACACACATGCACAATGTGCAAAAATCCACCGGCAATTTCCACATTAGTGAACATTGCATAATGCTGATGTCGGCGTTAAACGTCAGTTTTGGAAAAATTTAAAACTGTGTTTCTTCGAAGTCTTGTAACTCGGGCAAAAAACATCGTAGAAAAATTAAAAAAGCTTTTTGTAGAGAAAATCTCATACTTTATGGCACTTGCATTGCATTTGTTGAAAAAAAAATTTTTTATTGAGCTACAGGCTGTCAAAAATACGTAATTTTAAAGAAAAAACATTATATCTTTTTCGAAGCATAGCACTGAGGAATTGAAAAAATTTTTGAAAACCATTGATAGCATGTTAAAGTTAAAACTTCGAGCTTTAAAATGCTTTTTTCATTTTTGTCTACGATAATTTTTCATGGAGTACGGATATCATTTGTAAAAAATGGTTTAAAGTTGTGTAATTCAGTCAAAAAAAATCGTAGAAAAATTTTAGAAAAAACATTTTATAGATAAAATGTTGTAATTTATCAAACTTTGCTTGAATTGCTAGAAAGAAATTCTTTTTTCGAGCTGTAAAGTGTCAAAAATATGAAATTTTAAGGAAAAGAACAAGGTGTGCCTTTTTACTGCATAAAACAAAGAAGTTAAAAGAACTTTAAAAATCTTTCGATTCAGCGTTAAAGTTAAATTTCAAGCTTTAAAGTGCTTTTTTCATTTTTTATTTGCGATGATTCCTTGCCGAGCCACAGCTATTTGAAAATAGCCTAATTTTTGGTGCCTGGAAAGTGTTCCCTATTTTTTGTTGACAAGTGTATAATGCAATAAAAGTTAATTTTAAATTCTTTGAAAACTGTAGCAGTTGGAGTATTACATGTCCTTGCCTGATTTGTGAAAATAGATTTTCCATACAGTCTTAGGTGAAACGAGAGGTTAAAACAAATTAAAAATATTTTTTGTTATAAGAAATTTGCTTAAATCAATAATTGATTTGTGCGAATTATTATACCTTTTCGTACTGGTTTAAATTGGCCTTTACCTATTTCTAATGTAGTAAAGATAGTAATAATTGTATTTAAAAAATCAATACTTGTTTGGTATTTAATAGCAGATGAGTGAGTCGGTAAAAACAATTGGAGAGATCGAATAGTTTTAAGTCGGTATTTAATATATTTGGTATTTTGAAAGCCGAGTCACAAGATACGTGTCCGTATTGCTAAACTGATTTCTGGCGAGAGCAAGCGAGTTCTCTTTCGCGCGCTTTATATATGTTTGGTTTAACCGACTTGTGAAATTCAAAATGTGTTTATTATTTTCTATACCTTAAGTTTTTATTTCTTGTGTATATATTTCGCTATGTAACGTATATACATGTTTATCTCAAATCCTTGACTGTGAATAATGTTCCTTTGTTTTCTCGCTGTGATCGTTAATTTTCAAATTTGACAGTTGAATATGTGGCGAAGAATTGCCACATTTGCATTATATGCATTTTCATCTTTTTACCCAGTGCTACATTGCAACATTTTGATGTAACAAGGGTAAACCATTTAAAAATAATCTTTACAAACCACGCAGTTGTAATGTATTCCGGTTGTTTATTTTCATCCGTTAACGATTGAAAAGAACTGCTTAAATTGTTAGAAAATATATTTTTAACCTTATTTGTCTTCATTTATTAAAATTATTGCAACGTATACCATTTGCATTTAATCTAGATGTTAACAAATGTTCTGATTCATTTTGAATATTTATTAAATCAATGTTTTAATTGTACTTAATTCAAAGGTAAATAATATTTAATTACTATATTATTAGGAATTGTGATAATTTCATTATTAATTAAGGCCTGTTTGAGGTTTTTGTAAACATGTGGTGGTCAGCAATAATAAATAAATATTGACTTTCATCAAATGGATGTACAATATAATCAATACAAAATTAACTTTACAAAAATGGTAAAAAAAGGCGCCAATGTATTTGTGTGCGCGCACTTTATTTAATTTAATCTAAATGTATTTTTTCTAAAAATCTATGAAATCTTTAAATTGCCCCAATTATAAAGAGAATATATTACTGTTTGAAATAACTGCTGTACTACTTTTAACGAATAAAATGCAAATAATAGTAAGTAGAATGTATATGCGGATTCAAACCCTTGGATCTCAGGGGAATGCGGGGAAGGGGGGGAATATTTCGGGTCGCGCGGGGGGGGTCTAACCGGTGATAAGGTCCCGCGGGTAGACCAAACCGTGTGGAGGAGGGGGAGGGGGGCTTAAAACGGGGGCACGCGTGAAAACCTAACCGGTAGTTCTGCGTAATCAATGTTTAAATAAACAGTGATAACGATTCGAGGATCATGTTCTTGACCGACACCTTTGAAATGTGTCGCGTGGAGGCAACTGACCATTTAATGTAAATATGGACCATGTACTTGTCACTCTGTTTACATAAACATAATAAATCACACCGCGAGGAGGTGTGTATGACTGTACTTTTGAAATCGGAAATGTCTGTCATCACGAGGAGGATAAGCGATACGATGGCGAATATTTTGTGGGGTGTGCGCGGCTATATCCGCGGGGCCCGCCACCGCCGCCCCCCAACGCTCGCTATCCTCTAATAATTTTTGGTCAACGTGGATGTAAGAGAGAGAGAGAAAAGTGCTGAACAGCTCTTTCAGCTGTGCTAATAACGCGTTGAGATATTATTTAGATTTGTTTACGTGAGCTCTTTTTCTTACGCGGTTGTCGCCCAGTGGCATGTCTAATCTTGCAAGATATCTTTCTTAGTAAAGAGAAGCGCCGATAGTCCGGCTTCTAATGACACGTGTAAATAATATTTAGATTTGTTTACGTGAGCTCTTTTTCGTGTGCGGTTGCCACCCAGTGGCATGTCTAATCTTGCAAGGTATCTTTCTTAGTAAAGATAAGCGCCGATAATCCGGCTGCTGCACGTTGAAACAATATTTAGATGATGCAAGAGAGAAGCGTTAATATTTTGATCGATTAAACAAAACTCATGTTTCGGTTATAAGTTTGGCGAATGTATTATACGATCAATCTCGATGTGGACACCGAATCAGTCGTAATAGTTACTCTCTAAAAAATGGTTGATCATATTGAAGTTCACATTAAACGCAGTCAAAAATGGAGTTTGACGACGCAGTGTTTGATATAGACATAAATCTATTTATAGATTTTGATCTAGAAAAAATCGTGTACGTTCTCGATGATGTGTTTATGCCGGAAGAAGAAGAAGAAACCGATGTTCCACGACGACGAGTATCGTCGATAAAATTCCTTCGCGATCGAGAATTAGGAATACGCGGGACTTGTGAACGTGCCGTGAGACAAGGTGTCATTATTAACTCAGAACGTGTTTGTAGATTGTCAGACTACAGGAAAAGAAAATTGTATTTGCTCATACTGGACCATCTGTGCGCGTTTGATAATTGTGAAGAAAAGCAATTAAACAAATACCAGTGGACAAAAAAATTTACCAGAATATCTCTATATACGATATCATTCTGCAGATTACGATTCCCGCTGGTCATGGACAGTGCATCAAATTTCTTGCAATAAACGTGTATACACCACCACCACAGAACTGCGACGATAAGCGCGAACCTGCAGTGATTAATTTATTTAATCGGTGGGTTGAAAAGAGAAATAGAGAGCAGGATGATCCTTGGTGGAGATACGCCCCACATAGAAATTGACCTCCAGTGGATGTCCATCGCCCTTCCATACCTCCATGGGACGTCTATCTCCATGGTGGAAGTCAGATGGACGTCTATTAGAAGTCCATGAAACCTCCATAGCTCCATGGGATTTTACTTCCATCATGGAAGTTAGATGGACGTCCATGAAACCTCCATAGCTCCTTGAAATTTTACTTCCATCATGGAAGTCAAATAGATCTCCATTAGACATCCATCCAACCTCCATAGCTCCATGGGATTTTATTTTCATCATAGCAGTCAGATGGACATCCATTAGAAGTTCATGAAACCTCCATAGCTCCATGAGATTTTACTTCCATCATGGACGTTAGATAGACGTCCATTAGAAGTCTATAAAACCTCCATAGCTCCATAGGATTTTACTTCCATTATGGAAGTCAGATAGATCTCCATTAGACATCCATTCAACCTCCATAGCTCCATGGGATTTTACTTCCATCATGGAAGTCAGATAGATCTCCATTAGACATCCATCCAACCTCCATAGCTCCATGGGATTTTACTTCTATCATGGAAGTCAGATAGATCTCCATTAGACATCCATCCAACCTCCATAGCTCCATGGGATCTTATTTCCATCATAGAAGTCAGATGGACGTCCATTAGAAGTCCATTAAACCTCTATAGCTTCATAGGATTTTACTTTCATCATGGAAGTCAGATGGACGTCCATTAGAAGTCCATAAAATTTCTATAGCTTCATGAAATTTTACTTTTATCATAGAAGTCAGATAGATTCCGTAAAGCATATAATGCGCATGACGTTATCCTTGTTGATCATTAGAAGTTAAACAAGGATAAAATGTTATATTACGTATATCATGCGCTCACTGTACGGAATTTGATCATTATCTCTTTATCAAAACAATTATGCAACTAATTTGTTTATAACAATTATAACAACTATGACAATTAAAAAAGCGTCATATATGTTTTTTTAGTAATTTTTCTCGGTGAATCGATTGGCGCAATCAGTTCTCCTCTACAGTCAGTTTTGACAATTTGTTTATAACAACTAATTGCAAAATTAACTTTGGCAACGGGCTTTTTACGTCAGTAATGTTTTTTCATGCTTCGATACTATTTCTAATTGTTGTTTTTTGACTGATTTGGCCATGGGCAGAAACAAGTTTTAATTATTTATATAATTTATGTTAAAAATATCTAAGGCTAAATAAACAAAAGGTTAATAAGAGTGTTCGCGCGATACCCAAGACGCCAGTTTTTTCTTGTTCAAATCAGCTTTACTTCAAATATAACTTTTTATTAACAATCTCACAAGTGTACGTTTAGCTCAGTGTTAAGATACTAAGTTATCGTTCCGAAGATCTTAGGTTCGAATCCCGCCGGCGCCGATGCGTTTCAAAAATTTATAAAATAGTACGTAATTGTAATTAGTAAATTAAAATGTTATATGTGAAACAGTGAATACAGATTAAGCTATAAAAATAAAAAAATTTGTTTAAAAAAAAATTTTTTTTACCGTCCATTAGATGTCCACTGAAGGTCCGAACCTCCACGATACACGTCCATTAATAATCTAAGTAACATCTGCTGAGACTCCATAAAGCCTCTATTAATAATCCACGTGACATCGGTTTATCATCCACTAAGGCTCTATGAACCCTTTATTAATGATCCACGTAACGTCTAATGGACATCCGTTGTTAACGTCTAATGGACGTCCAATGGACGTGCGCAATGCGGAACTGTGGATGTCTAGTGGCCGTCCATTGGATGTCCATGGGACGTCCACTGGAAGGTCCGAACTTCCACGGCAAACGTCCATTAGACGTCCATTGGAGGTTTTAGTTCTATGTGGGGCTATACCTCCTGATTTTTGTGAATTAAAATATATAAACGGACACTGTAACGTTCTAAGCGCACAGCGAATTTGCAAATCATGTAAACAAAATACGTGCAAGTGCTCCGAGAAAGCGTGTGATACGTACTAAAAAACTGAAAAAATGGAAAATAGTGAGCGAGTGGAACGCGAACTGCTCGAACAATGCCCGCAGATTGCAAATTTAGCTGAATGTTTCGAGTGGTTGCAACGATGTGACGAGTGCCTCGCGCAGCTCGAAGAACACTGTAGTGCCAAACGTCCTCGACTCGCCGTGGGAAAAAGACAATCACTTGTGTTAAGAATCGCGCGACTCAAATGTGAAAAAGCGCAGTTAGAAAGGCGTTTCGTGCATGTTGGTGGCAATTATGCAAGTACTAGCGCTGATGATAAGAAATCGCTCGTATGGCGCGAGATCGAGGCCGCGTTCAAGAATCGCATTGTGACTGGCGCTGTTATTAACATTGATTATATCGAGCCGCGACATTTTTTGGAGGACGCCAGTGATTTGGTGATTGAGCGAGTGAAAGACGCTATCGCGAAACATGATAGTGTAAAGGTAAACACCGTATTTAATGGTGAATATGTTAATAATCATGATGAACGTAATATTAAAAATATCGCTACGAAGAACAATGAACTTTATCGATCGTCAAATTTGCGCGAGTGGTATCAGCAGAGTGTCATCGATGTCACGTTGGTGAGCATCGGTGTCACGATGCTCGACGAGTTCCAAGAACGCGATAGCGGTTGGGCTCTTACGCGAATACTGAATTTAACGGTAAACATTTATAAACATAATCCCATGCACGCGGGATGTTGCATCGAATTGCCGCGGGGAATAAAGAATAAACGTGCCGTGATTAATGTGCAATCAAAAGACAATGCGTGTTTCGCGTGGTCAGTAGTGGCCGCTCTGTACCCTGTCGAAAGACATGCAGACCGGGAGTCGTCATATCCTCATTTCGCGGAAGTTTTGAATGTTAGTGACATAACATTTCCAATGAACATAAAAGACATTGGAAAATTTGAACGTTTGAACGACGTGTCGGTAAATGTGTACGGTACCGAATTCGACAGAAAAGAAAAGAAACTACGCGTATTCCCGATAAGGCTCACCAAGGATAAGAAGGAGAAGCATGCCAATCTATTGTACTTGGAAGATGAACGTGATAACAGCCTTGGCCACTTTGCATGTATAAACAACCTGTCACGACTAATCAGTTCACAGCTGAACAATAGTAAAAGAAGAAAGTACATTTGTGATCGGTAAGAATAATAAATTCTGTTAAAAAATATTTATCACTTATAAAAATTGTTTTAATTTTAAAAATCGTCTTCTATTTTTTTTTATAGTTGTCTGCATTACTTTAGCTCTGAAGAAAAGTTGCAGTCACACAAAGTGGATTGTCAGCAATTAAACGAATGCGCCGTTCTACTACCGAGCGAGGATAACAAGTGGCTTGAATTCGATAATTACAACAACAAGGAGCGTGTACCCTTTGTTGTTTATTAAGATTTGGAGTGCATACTGCGGAAGATTGAGTCAGGAACAGAGAACACTTCAAATTTCTCGTATCACCATCACGAGGTATTTAGTATAGCATATTATGTTAAGCGCTCATACGACGACGCGTTGTCAGAATATCACTTTCGTCGCGATAACGATTGCGTCGTGTGGTTCACGAAAGAACTCGAAAACCTGGCGCATAGCGTGAAAGCCAGAATATCCGCCAATGTTCCTATGGAATCATTAACTAAAGAGCAGCAAGAGGCATACAGTAACGCGAGGAATTGTCATATCTGTGAAACACCGTTCGCACCGAATAGTATACGTGTGCGCGATCATTGCCATTTGACAGGGTCTTACCGTGGTCCAGCTCATTCAGATTGTAATTTAAATTACAAAAATTCATACGTTATTCCGATCGTATTTCATAATTTATCTGGTTACGATGCACATTTCATCATAAAAGAAATTGCCACCACGTTCAAAGGCAAAATCGATTTACTACCAATAAATAAAGAAAAATATATATCTTTTACCAAATATGTCGAAAATACTTGTGATAAAGACATAATTTTCAAAAATGCACGAAATTATATACGGCTACGGTTCATCGATTCGTACAAATTTTTAAGTTCAAGTCTTGACAAATTGGCATCGTTTTTAAGTCTTGATAAATTAAAAATTTCTCATTCGGAATTTTCCTCGTTATCAAACGAAGACTTCAAATTGTTGACACGCAAAGGTGTCTTTCCATACGAATATGTGGATAATTTTGACAAACTGTATGAAACGCAACTGCCACCGCGTGAATCATTTTATAGTTCTCTTACCAAGCAGACAGTATCACAGACAGATTATGCTCATGCTCAGAAAGTTTGGCAGCGGTTCTCAATCAAAACCCTGGGTGAATACAGCGATCTATATCTCAAGACCGATGTCTTATTATTGGCTGATATTTCTCAAAACTTCCGCGAAAGTAGCATTAATAGTTATGGTCTTGATCCCGCGCATTAGTACACATTGCCAGGCTACACTTGGGATGCAATGTTGAAACTAACACGCATAAGATTTGAGTTGCTCACCGATATAGACATGATCTTATTTATAGAACGCGGTATACGCGGTGGTTTAAGTCAATGCTCCGGTAGATATGCTAAAGCCAATAATAAGTACATGCGTTGTTACGATCCATCGAAACCATCGTCTTATCTAATGTATTTTGACATAAACAATATGTATGGTTTTGCGATGTGTCAACCATTACCATACGGTGAGTTTCAATGGATCGAAAACGTTGACAATTTTGACGTGAACGCGATCGCTTCGGATTCGCCCACTGGGTATGTGCTAGAAGTCGATCTCACATATCCACAATGTCTGCACGATCGACACACTGACTTACCTTTCTGCCCTACACACAATAAACCGCCAGGATCACGGCAGAAAAAACTTCTCGCAACGTTGTACGATAAAAAGCGGTATGTGATACATTACCGTTATTTGCAACAATGCACGCGCAATGAGCTTCGCGTAACAAAAATTCATCGCGTATTACAGTTTGCTCAATCTCCATGGCTTCGCGATTATATAGAATTGAACACAAAATTTAGAATGAGCGCAAAAAATGATTTCGAAAAGAATTTGTACAAATTGATGAACAACGCCGTGTTTGGGAAAACTATGGAAAACGTACGTAATCACGTAAACGTACAATTATTGACAAAATGGGAAGGACGTTATGCGGTGCAGAGGCAATGATCGCTAAACCAAAATTTTCACAGTCGCAGCGTCTTTGCGGAAAATTTAGTTGCCGTCGAACTGCGTAAACTCGTGGTGAAGTTTAACAAGCCGATTTATGTGGGTATGTGCATACTTGACATATCAAAAATCTGCTTGTACGAATTTCATCACGAATATATGTTTTCGCTATATAACGACAAGTGCAAAATGTTATATTCGGATACTGATAGTCTTGTTTATTTCCTCGAGTGCGATGATATTTATTCAACGATGAAACGTGATATAGCGAGATATGATACAAGCGATTATCCCGCAGACAACCCATACGGTATGCCTCTCGCGAATAAAAAAGTCCTCGGTCTAATGAAAGACGAAAACAACGGTGCGATCATGACCAAATTTGTAGGGCTTAGAGCAAAGATGTACGCGATCAAAGTAGATGGTAAAAAGGATACCAAAAAAGCGAAAGGTGTGAAAAACAATGTAGTAGCGCGAACTATTACTTTTGAAGATTATATGCGATGTTTGAACGATGAAATAGAATTAACTCGTAGCAGTGTATACGTTCAAAGCTGCATCAAGTGTTTTGTTGGTTTCAGAATCCAAAGTGGCGCTCTCGCTATATGATGATAAAAGATACCTTGTTCCATCATCATTAACAAATACATTACCATGGGGACATTGGCAGATACAGTTATAATCATAAGATGCTCTCACATTTTTACAAATATTATGCATCTTTAATCTTTTATTGTTTAATCTTTTATTACATTTTTTTTTTTATTTCTTACACGTTTAATATGACTTTAATATTTTATATAGTACGTTATTCATACTTTATACTTTGTATACGTTTTATATTCTGTATGCTTCATTTTATTCATCTTATGTATTGTTTCATATATGTTACACGTTTAATATATATTTGACGTTTTATGAATAAGATATTTTGATATTTTTTCAAATTTTAGATATACGTTTTTTAATAAAAATTTTTATATGACATTTTGTATTAATAAGGATAGAAGAAGAATAAAGACCAAAAAAATTGTTTGTATTCATTTTATATATTTTGTAAACGCTTATATGATATAAAATATATACATATTTAATTGAAATAAATCAAATAACATCTTTTTTATTTATCCATGAGTTGTGCGAATCATCAAATCCCAGCCACTTGACGTAAACCTTCTTTCCTTTCTTCTTTATTATCTTCTCTACCAGGTATACATTTGGATGAGTCGTGCGATGCAACTCGTACTCATAGAAGGCACCCGCTATTTGTTTACCGCAATAATCTTCCAGGAGATAAGTTACGGGATTAGTGCGCTGTACTTTAACGATCTTAAACATCTCGGTGGTCCAATTGGGGGTGTACCCCTTAGAGAATGTCGTTTTGTGCTTGCTCACGCGCACCGAATCGTTTACTTTGAATTTCGCGGGTCCCATGATTTTTATGTGAGAGTATACAGTGCCTAGGAGTTTTTCAGCAACTTCCAAATTAACGTTGACTGGTCGCATGCCGATAGTACGATGCCTGCGGTTGTTGTAATCCGACACCAGACGCGGCAACTCGTTGACCCACTTGTGCGACCCGTTGAGTGTAAACATACGCCACATATCGTTCTTAAGTGTGCGATTCCATCTTTCTATTATCGATGCTTTTAAAACCGAATATGTAGAATAATGATTAATGTCATGCTTTTTCAAGACTTTTTGCACATCGGCGTTATAAAATTCCTTTCCCATATCCGTTTGCAAATTTTTCGGGCATCTCCGCTCTCTCGAATTATCTTGGCGATTGCGTCAGCCGTCTCGCGCCCGGCCTTGCTCTTGAGCGGTACTGCCAGGCGTATTTACTCAACGCATCGATGACGGTAAGTATGTAATTATGACCTCTATTGTACTTTGAATAGGGACGCATCTCAACGATATCAGCTTGCCAAAGATCGTTGAATCCTTTGATTATAACACGTCTTCTAGGAAAATTGCGTCTAGCTGACGCGTGTAATTCTTCGACGATTCATCGCCTCTCGGAGCTTATTGTTTTCTTCGATGAACTCATATTTCGGCGCGTAAACGAATTGCATTACGACTGACTCGTTTAGCGGTTACACGATGTAATTTATAATGTCGGCATTGCAAAATTCCTCTTGTTTAAAAAAAACGTTTTTTCTCCATTTATCAGTATTTTCTGTCTTCCTTTAATAACTTTTCTTTGTCTTCCGGTTTCTGTCGATTAGATAATTTTTCATACTCATTCTTGACTCGATCTACGGTCATTCGATAACCATCCTACACTCGTTCTTGTGTCTTTTCATAGCGATTCTGAACCGATCGATAATTGTCTGACAACCGTTCTTGAAACGTCCGATTTTTATTTAAGAATCGTTCAAAGTCATTCGTTAAACGTTCGTAACCGTCTTTTCGACGTTCATTGCTGCTCATTTTTGTCGTCTGTCGTCCTTCTCAAACAAAATCAACCTCTCGTCTGACTCGTTTCGTGGGTATACGATTTAATTTATAATTATGCCAGCTTCACGAAGTTCTTCCACGATGGACAACATCTCGTTGCCGTGAGCGTCGTTGCCCGCTCGATGTGAAGCTTCTAGCAATCGTAGACGATCTACTAATTCGTTGGGATCGTCCCAGTGCTCGTAATCAATCGCGTTGTCGTTTAGTATCATAGCGCGAGGTAATCCCTTTCCGGATTTATTCGTTCTCTTTGGTGTAGATTCGATTGACATCAATGGTGCAATCACGTATCTATACTTGTATCCTTTGTTGCCTCGTAGTCGACTCTCCGCGGTGTAATTACGTCTATGTACGTTTGTAGTCAACAATATGCTCTTGTACTTTTCCAAATCGTCCTCCTTATAGAGAAAATCATCGGGGAGTCTTTTAAAAATCAACTCGTAAAGAGCGGGTGTGCCAGCGTATCGCACGCCATCGATAATTATGTTATCATTGATGTCCACGTCAAACTTTTTATTACCAAGCATCATTCCATCCTTGTCGAGACGAACACCATACACGGTGTCTATAATTTTCTCTTTTCCAACACCGATGAAGAAATCTCCGATGTACTTTTGACCGAGCGGACCTAAATGCTCAGACAACGTTTTTCGACCTTCCAACGTTTGCATCTGATGTTGAACAGACGTTCCAAACGAATCGTCTGTGGTTTCGAAAACGTTCTCGAGAGCCTTGTTAGTTAATGTTGCAGGACCAATCATCGTACGCGGTGTTGACGTTATCGCTGGTGAATCCATTGCGTCGTACGCTTGTTCAAAACGTTGCTTTTTGCTCGATGTTGCTTTCGACAATTCGTAAGATGCACCATCGTCGTCATCGTCGTCGCTCGGTCTTTTCTTAATTATTCTTTCTTCCTTGATTTCTTCTTTTCTTTTAATCGGCTGAGATTCCTCGACAATCTGTTTCAGAGGTGCGACGATGGGCTTGAAACGTCTCTCTATTGCAATTTCCTCCTCGATCCTGCCGGTTTTTAAAGCGCGATGTTTCTTGCGGATCGCATCGCTCGTTTTTTCAATCTCCCTCGCGAGTTGCTCACGCTTGCGTATATTTTTGTTATTTTCCGCCATGTTAACGTTCAACGTTGACGTATCGATAATGACTAATCGTTTTGCGGTACCGCGAACTCGTTAAATCCTTTTCTGTATCGTCCGTTACTAAGCGCGCTGTCCTTGTGTATCACTAGAAATCCATACTTTTGTTGGCAACAAGCACGGCACAAAGCACAAAATTCGTCGTACGACATGTCGGTATTTACGTGATCGTCATAAACGTGTTTGAGGTTGGTACCATCCTGTTTAAACAGAATTAGGAGATTGGCGTTATCGCGTATCAGATGTTTAGGTATCCTCGCGTACGTTTGACAAAGATAAAAGCAGTCGACGTTCGAGTGGCGGCCCATTGAAAAGTATTCTCTCACCGCATTCTGCTTATCGCACGCAACGTCGTCGAAGACGAAGATTGAATTCGGAAGCGCCTCGCTCGGTGGAATAACGTCGCTATTATTGGAGAACGTAAAGTAGCCGATTTCATCGATCGATGTCAACAGATTTTCAAGATATTGATACTTAGGTTGCTGCAGCGACTTGGAATAAATATAAATATTGTCGAAACGTACACCGTGTGGACTCTCTAGCAGGCTTATGAGAACATTAGCTTTGCTGCGCCTTTTTCTTTTGATTAAATAAAAAAAACAATGCGTGCCGCAAACGTTGTTTTTCAAGCACAAAACTCGACATGATCACTGAACAATAAAACAAAGACGTTAGTTTTTGGCGGACTCAACTTGTGTGTGTTTGTAGTTCTATGTCAGACGAACAAAATGACGTATGTATCAAATTAATACGCTGCGTACTTTTCGTTGACACCATCTCTTAGTGAAACCGGAAAAAACTTATGCATACACCTGGTATATACGTACACACACACACACACACATACACACATACACACAGACGCGCGCGCGCGCACGCACACACGACGCACGCACGCACGCACGCACGCACGTACGCGCGTTCGCCCGACCGCCACAATTCGAGTCAAATTTGGTATTTATAGGTTTTTGGTATTTACAGGTTTTCGCTGATTACGAATTTGATATCGAAAATAAAAAAACAAAATGGCGGATCTAATATAGTGAAAATTTTTGAAAAAGTTTAATGATTTACTTGAAATTAGATATGAAAGGGTTTTCGGGGTTGTTGTTTATGAATTTTATTGCAATTTTGTTTATTTTAAAAAGATATAAAGTGTCAAGTTGGTTTTTTTTTTCAAATAGTACAGTCATTATAACTGTACAGCTTTGATATAAATAAAATGTTAATATGTTAATTTTTTGAACTCAATTTAATGTAAAAATAACTAATTTCGTAATGAATCAAATAATACTTTTTACATTAATCTATTTAATTATCATTTTTTTCGTCGATTTCCAAAAATTGCAGTATCTTCGTCGAAATTTTATTTTGCTCATAGAAGTATTTGCGCTTTAAACTTATTAATGGGTCAAAAGAAATTAAAAGCATACAGAACATGTCCTTGTTAGTATCGATTCTAGACGATTTTTTAGTGTCATGTTTTCTAAAATATCTGTAATCTTTGTTACGGACTTCTTGTGCTTCTTCTGAGATCCTACGGGTAATTCAGATTTCAAAATTATTTATCCGTGAATGAGTAACTTCTGTACTGAAACTGGTATGTAGTACCAGTCGTAATTTTTCGTCACATGATAAGCAATTTCAATGCACATTTTCCGGAATTTTTTGACGTTAACGCGGTGCTCAATTTATTTGTAAAATTATCTTAACTCTTAAACACGTAAGTGGGTTTGAGAGAATCCATATAAAATTTTGAATGCTTGCTATGTGAAGATGGAATGAGATAGGAGGTTTAAATCAAGACGTAAAAAATCTCGTCTTTCGGTTGATATGGTTAATCAATTTTTTTGGTCAACTAGAATTCGAATGGCACGCCAGCAAAGTTTTGTTAGGGTCAATGCGACCCATATAGTGTGTAAGTAAAACTTTTTTTGTGAGTACTTTACATAAAAAGCTGGACAAAATACGTTTGAACAGGTCGGTTTGCGTATGTTATTCGCATATACTCTATCTAAAATTGGAATACTATAAAATGCTGTAGAAAAGAGTTTTTCCGAAATATATCATGAAACACATCAATTTTTAATTTTAGACACAATTTAATCAAAAATACCTCATATTCGCCTTGTTACATAAGTACATTTTTTAATAGAAATGACAATAATATAATTTTTTTTTGAAAGTATGAATTTTTAGCTTTAAAACGCCGTATTGTAAAGTTTTTCAAAGTTTTTTGTTGCAAAAATATGATTTTTTTTTTAAACAGTAGATTTTTAGATGCCCAAAAATACCTCATATTTGCCATGTTACATAATTATATTTAAAAAAAAAAAATGACTTTGCCTAATTTTATTTTAAAAGTGTGACTCTTTAACTGTAAAACTTTGTATTTGAAAGTTCTTAAATGTTTTTTATTGCGATGATATGATTTTTTGAAGTAAAAGTAGATTTTTGACCAATTTCTCATTTTTGCTTAATGGTTTTTCTTTTATAACTTCACAATAAATTATTTTTTGGCAATGCCGATTGTGCAGTCACACTCTTGAGATTTTGAACTTTTGTTTTAAAAAAAAATATTGATTGTAATCAAAGTTTATACTTCTCAAATCTCCCGAAAATGTCTGAAAAAATTTCCCAGACCCAAAAATGTGTTTTTGTATTTTACAGGATCGTGTGTTTAAGGGTTAAACTGTTTAATTACGCCGATTTTCATACCCGTAATTCTAGCAGAAATAGAAGAATTTTTAAAAAAACGTCGCACAGTGTTTCCATCGTTAGAATTACCACCTCCTTGCTTTACGTGATCTACCAAGAGGCCCATTTCTTTCCAAAACATATCTTGAATCCCTTTTTTTTATTGGCAAGAATTTCTTTGTTGTATGTGTCTGTAACTGCCCACTTTTTGACATCGAGACAATCTGCTACATGTAGAAGAAATTCAAAAACTCAAATGAAGTGGTGACAACCCGAACAAAAAGGGATTTTCACTGGTCTTTTTAAAACTTCCGACACATTGTTCATCTGTTTCGGTAACGCGCCACAGATGAAACATCGCTGAGTGGACTTCGTATCCGTTAAGATATTGCCATCAATCATAGTCAAGAAAAGATTGTGGCTAATAGATACAGATATGTTATCTGGTAATAAGAAAGTTGTCGGTTCAAGGAGTCTTATTTGACTGTCAATATGTGTTTTTTCGCGACTTACTAATGCCGTAGTTTTTTTGTCATACACATATTGAATGTATCTGGTGGCAGTATCTGATGGAGTTCGAACTCGGATTACTCCAGATCATCGTATTGCTGGTCGAAAGTCGTAAGGGCACTAAGGAGATTAAAAATAAATTGGCGTTACTCACTGCTGCATCTTTTATTTTTTGCTTATACATTGCTTAGCCACTACTTCCATCAAATCCCGACTTTGATGTCAGGATTAAACTTTGCATTTCCTCCTTTGTCAAAGTCGATAATAGAGGTATTTCTGACGCCAAAAGTCTCTTGCACGTAATATCAAGCAGAATTTGCAATTTAACTTCTGCGGAAGACTCCGTAATTGTAATGACCTCTCTTGATGGGCAACACTTCTTTTTTGCAGTAATAATTCGAAGGGTAAATATCTACGTTTCTTTCTTTGGCGCCCTGTCTCATCAGTTTATAATGGGCAACTGGTTATTTTGTATCTATCATAAAACCTAGTGCTACTTCGGGCAAATATGCGATTAATTCCTTCGTAGTATTCTGTTTTGTCTAAATCTCGAAAATTTGACAGGCTGTTGTAGGTGTTTTAATCGCTTCTTCAAATAGTTTTGTCGCATCTGTATTACCGGCTTCCCGCATTTTCATACTGGTTGCTACAGCCAATTGTTCGTCGGGGAAGGGGGGGAGGGGGTAGGATTGTCAAAGGTTTTCCGTTTTCCTTTTTTTGGATCTGCTACTACTAGCATGGACAGGTTTCATAGGACGGCTACCTACTCAAAAATAAGAAAAACGTTTCTATTAATATCACTCTTTTTTAATGTATAATAATGAATGTGACATGTAATAAACAGTGATTAATGAAAATACAAAATCAGTATATTATAATAGTTGTAACAAACCGCCTTTCCGCTCCCCGCTCGGACCGTCCACCGTTCCGGGCTGTCCGGCCGAACAACCGCCGGACGGCGAAAACACGGCGCGTAGCGCCAATAAGACACGTAAACACCGGCGTAGCGCGCGTTGACGCATCCGCACGTGAGATCTCCGTGACCGATCTCCGCGCGCACGCGCTTGACCGTAGTGGCGGCCGCCGGACCGATCTCGAGCGGCGGGGAGACCCCCCCACCGATTTCCATACCGTTCCGTACCCCCGCACCGTCCCTGCCGTCGAGATTCGGGTATATAAGCACCGCCGCTCCTAGAGTCGAGGCTCTCTTCTTCTCCGTCCGATCTCCCGTCCGCAGAAGAAAGCCTATCCCGAGTGCTCACACGGAGTTAAGCGCCTCAGCTTCAGTCAAGCGATCTTGACACGAGCCATCCGCTTTCCTAGACCACCGGTTCACGGGCTCAAGTCCATCTTGGGCTCCACCAAGAGATCCTGGTAGTCGGCACTTCCCGATCCGCCGTCCCGTCTCGGTATCGACTCACGACCTGGGGTGTGGAGTTCCGCGCCTCTACCAAGAGCTCTTAGCGTGAGTCGATCACCACCGCCGAACATCGCGGTATTAACCGCAGCGCGCCGCGATCGGGACCCAGTACAGCTGTACCGCGCGTCGTCTACGGTCGTGGCCGCGGCCTTCGGCAAGGCCACGGTACCCGCGCGTCAACAAAGGATTCTGAGTTCCTAAAATCTCTGCTCGGAAATCCCGCGAAACTTGTAAACAGACCCGTGTACAATACCGCGTTAAAGGCCGACCGTTACGAATCTCGCGTGTAAATACCGTTCGTCCGTCCACGCGCTCTGGTTTCCGTCTGTCCGTCCGCGCGTAATTTTTAAGTTGTGTTACGTCCGTCCGAGCGTCACCGCCATCCGTCCGTCCGTGCGTCGTGGCTAAAACGCCACGCTACTCCATTGTACAATACGTTACGCGAAATAAATTCGCTGCTTTCATTCCACCCAACAAACTGTAGTTCTCTTAGCGACCTCAATCCGCGTCCTAGTCCGCCGAACTCACGCCGCCCCGTGCGCGGAAAAAGTCAGATCGTTACATATTTTCTATTAGTACTCTTCTGCCTTATAATAATTCAAATAGACTATTAAAATAAAAACTGTATTTGTTAGAGACCTGTAGCAATAGCTGGTTGTTCGTGTGTAAAAGTACTTTCTATAAATGTATCTAGCCATACTTTATTTTTTTGCTGGAAATGCTTTTTATTTCGGTGACCTTTCCATGAGCTTTCCATTTCAAAAAATATTTATTAAAAAAAGCCACATTTAAACCGCTCAACTTTAGTGGCTCAACAACTTTTGCTTGCTGCTTTTGTCTTGACAATTAAATTTTTCGTACACTGTCTCAATGATTATTGATTTTTTCTTCTCGTTCGATACATTAACGTTTCGAACGATTTCGTGTAGCTCCCATCTTTTTATGCGGTGAGTCATTGTCGATTAAAACAATTACTTTATCCGTTTATAATCTTTACAAACTTATACTTTTTAATTTTCTCGTGAGACAATTCGTCTTGGATTGGCAAAAAATTTATATATCGTGAAACTTACATATCACGAAGAAACAAAACAACCACACAAATAAACAATCACAAATAAACTTTACAAAAGAACGTCTGAGGTAAAACGCATACTCCCTTTGCTTTTTGCCAATTGAAGCTCTTCGGAGCTCGCAGGTTATACCGCTCACACTGTTTTTTTTTGTTTGCCGCCGAACAAAAACCTTGTTTGTCAAGGGTAAATTTTTAGGAACGGCAGAGTTAATATTCCACAGGCGGAAGTTGCGTGAAGCCACGCAAACCAACGCGCAAAGGCAAAAAGGCAAGAACGAGAACGAGGCGATGTCTAGAACTGTGCAGAGGAGGCGTCACGAACCTGAAGCGGCGGCCATTCGCCACCGGAGACAAGGCCGGCCGATATCAGTTCCCGGAGACGTCGAATGTTGTAAATGAATTACCTGCCGAATTTGGACCTCGCGCGCTATCGACATCAGAAGCGCAGAACAATAGAATAATGCGCACACCGCCAAGATCTAGCCACCTGATAACAGCTAATGCGGAAGCAGCCGCGGCAATAAGTGGGGCACGACACCGCGGGCTTTCCGCAGAATTGAAGATCGATGCTCACTTGTGCTGTGAGCGTATCCCGAGCCGGAGAGAAAAGCCAAGCACTCCAGGACTCACAATCAAAAGGGAACGCAGAGGAAAGAAGTTCCGTGCCGCGCCGTGCCGAAGGGTGAGACGAGCGTGAATCGAAAATTGTAAAGTCACCGATTTCACGGTTGAAGACAAGTGACGTCGCGCCTAGTTGAATTAAGTAGAGTCCACCCTGTAATGGTCGAGTATTAGCGTGTAATATTGTAACGTCCGTTAATGTAACAGTTGTCGCAGCCGCAACGTCGCTTGCCCGATACCACCGTATTAACGTAATCTCTTTAGTTTCGGTACTCGCGCCTGTATCGCCACAGTCAAGCCATTGCGTCGTGTGAGTCCCCGTAATTGTGTGTGTGAATTTTGTATGATTTTGCGGGTTGAGTTTAGGATAATAGCGATAGTATTTGGGAAGGAAGTCGCGAGATCCTTTGGCTAGCGTGTGCGTGAATTACTTCGCGATACTCAGACTTGATGTGTGCACCTTCTCTCGCGACTACCGCATCTCCAAGGTCACTGAATCGTTCCGCGGATGACGGTATTGTTCGATCGTTGAACCGCCTCGTGTAACATCCAGCAACTCTGTAACAATTTCCGCACGCCGGCAAATCGCGTGCGAGGCATTGTATTTTACTAACCAGAGGATTCGATATATACGTTGTTATATTATTTCTATTAATTCTTGCCTCGTTATTTTGTGATTCTCCCTCGCTTTCTCAATTATCACTTGCCCGTACCGACCACCCCCCTCCTGCACCACTACCGACTTAGCGAGGAGCTGCCGGACTGTCGTATCGTTACCGCTTGTGGCAATTAGCGTTAGCGTAAATTCGGGAAATTAGTAAGTCAGGAAGAGTGGCACGCTCTCTCGTGGCGCCTCATTCCGTACGCAAATTATTATTCGAGGAAGATAACCATCGCGTTCTCCAGATACGCAGTGAGCTGGCGACAAAGACTTGTGCCAGGTGCATGTAAATACCGTCACAATACACACACACACACACTGCCCAGCAAAAAAAGCGGTACACTAAAAATTTTGGAAAAATTGATCAAATTTTAAACGCTTGTAAAAACAGAAATATTTATGATACAAATATGATTTAACACCAAAATTAAACCTTGAAGTTTGTACTTTGAGAAACTTTTAGTGCCGATTACGTGACATGATTAATTTGCTAATAGCCGATGACATAACGAAAACTTGCAAATTTGAAAACTTATATGTAAAATTTGTAGAGTTGTGTGGAGCAGTTGACATAACTCAATGAGGTAAAAAACGCGGCAGTTCAAAATCTTCCCTTCAAAATGCGCTTTTGTAGAACTCAATATGATAATTTTTCGAGAAGTTATGACAATCTGTAGAAAAATTGATTTTTACGAAATAACAATGAATTATGAATTACAATGCCGCCGTTATCAATTCAAATCTCTACAATTCTGTCCAAGACATGTTGCTGGTTTGGAAGCATAATCGCGCGCGCGCGCGCGACTGTGTGTGTGTGTGTGTGTGTGTGTGTGTGTGTGTGTGTGTGTGTGTGCGTGCATTTGCATACCACGAGGATAAGAATCCTGCGGTCCGTCAACTCGCTAGTATTTCAAAACTCCTTCTTGCGATGTGTGTGTGTGTGTGTGTGTGTGTGTGTGTGCGTGCGTATATGCGTGCGTAGCGTATTTATGTGATTGTGTATAACGCACACACCCACACAAACAATAAGAGTGTCCTTAAGTGCTGTGAACTTGATAAACTGCGGAGTCTTTATCTTTGTGGTATAGAAATATACACACGCACATACGCACGCACACGCATACACGCACACGCATACGTATACATACGGGCACGCGCACGCGCACGCGCGCATACGCACACAAACACACACATACACACTGGTATGTGTTCAAACCAACAACATGTCTTGGACAGAATTGTAGTGATTTGCATTGATAACAGCTGCATTGCAATTCATAACTCATTATTATCTCGAAAAATCAATTTTTCTACAGATTGGCATAACTTTCGAAAAATTATTGTATTGAGTTCCGCAAAAGCGCAGTTTGAAGGAAAAATTTTGAATTTTTATGTGCTTTTCACCTCATTGAGTTACGTCAACTGCTCCACACAACTCTACAAATTTTACATATAAGTTTTCAAGTTTGCAAGTTTTTGTTATGTCATCCCCCATTGGCAAATTGATCATGTTATTCAATCGGGATTAAAAGTTTCTCAAAGTACGGGTTCAAGCTTTAATTTTGTTTTTGAATCATCCTTGTATCATAAATATTTCCGGTTTTACATACGTTCAAAATTTGGTAAAATTTTCGTAAATTTTTAGTGTACCGCTTTTTTGGTGGGCAGTCCGTACGTGCGTGCGTGCGTGCGTGCGTGCGTGCGTGCGTGCGTGCGTGCGTGCGTGCGTGCGTGTGTGTGTACACATATTGTGACATGGCAGTTTTACCTACTTCGCCACTTTGCCCTCCGCCTACACGGCGCGCAAGGGTGCTCGTGTGATCGGGCCGGGCACTCAACGAGAGAGTGAGATCTCCGGCAGGACTAAATCGCATACATTATTTTGTTGTATTTGTTCGCGGCTTATTTTTATGTTAAATCGGGCGCTTTGACAAACGTCGTCGAAGAAGTAGCAACGGCAAAGGATGTCGACCGCAGCAGGGAGAAGCGAACGACTGTTCAGGGCCGGCACACTGGAGACGGCCGACGGAGAGAAACATAAGGCAAGGCGGGGCGACAAATAAGCGCCTTGCAGGAGAGGCTCGCGAGAGGCATCACGGATGAACAGGCTGAAGCGGAATGGCCAGGACAAGGGCCGTCGGATGTCGGCTGTCCACCCGAAATGATAGCGACGGAGGATCGTCGCTTCGAGAGTAAGCAGCTGCCGTCCGCGAAGATGGCGAGAGCGGCGAAGATATCAGATGCCGACGGGAACCGCAGCACACCGGCGGAGACCCGGCACTGCGCAGTCGTGACGTCAAGACTAGATAAGGGTGGCCGCTGACAGGTTGCGCAGCTACGCGCGAAGGTATCACGCACCCTGTGGGAGGAGTTGCGCCCATCGAACGCGATAATCCCGGTTTTTACGTGCGACCCAGCGCTCCGTGTGCGTATCTGTAAAAAGCGAGCAAAAGTTATCGGTTGCGTATCGGCGTTTTAGATATCGGAGTGATATTGGAGAGTGTGTCCGATTCGGACGAGACAAACCCAGACGTAGGAGGCCACCCAAGAACCATAAGGCCAATAAAAAGACTGCGCCATAGTCGAGGTGACCCTTCGAAGCATCGTGTAAAGCCACGAGCTGCCTGTGCCGACTTGCTCGTGTTCTGAGGTGGAGCTATTGGTGTTAGTGCGCAAATGCGTCCGCCGCGTGGCAATTGAACGCACTTTCTTTGGGTAATTATACGGTAATCCACCTCAAACAGAAAACGCTGTTGCGTCATCCAGCTGTCGGCTACCGCGTTTTTTGTGATCGGTCCCGCCATGGAAACTACAGACGATCGGCTTCCCGGGAAGCCGCAAAGCCCTCGCACACGTGCGCGAGTCGTGCCACGGTCGTGATCGCACGGCCGTTAGATGTATCGTCGTTGTATAGTGTCGCGTTTATTAACATGTTTAGTGATTTTTGTTTTTGGTTGTGACGACTGCGTTGTCGTTGGGTGCACGTACATGTTCTTGCGTCTATTGTAAATTAGGGGAAACTCATTTGCGGAGATATAGCTATCGTGTTCTTGCCGCGCCGTTCAGAAAGCGCGCGATTGTTTGTTATGTGCCGTGCGTGATCCGCAGTATCTGCTTTTGCGTAGCCGCTGTGTAGATGTCTTTAAGTCGGGTTTTGCGTTTGTTACCTTTTTGTTTGTTTCTATTCGGCGTAATTTTTTTTACCTCTCATTTCGCTGTATTTGGTTTATTCTTCTTTTTTGTACGACATTTCTTCTATTATGCACTATAATATATATGTTACTCTTGCTTGTTACATTGGCCTAACTTTGCTTAATTTCTCGCTAACTCGTCTCCTCTTGTAAGAGAGCTGTTTTGCCCCTCTTTCCGCTACCCCGCTCCTCTACTCGTTAGAGGAGCTAACTGGCCGCGCGCAGGCGACGATTTTGCGTTTTTGGAAGGTAATTTATCGCGCAGTACAGATTTGTGTTTAGTGTGTAAGATTGAACCCGGTGACACGACCGGTATAAGCACGTCTGGCGCCCAATTTCGTGATTTGGTGTAGACGTAGATATCAATGCTTTCGTCGCTCTTGCGCGCGTTTCGCGTATAATTTCTGACCCGTGTTTGATTGCGTATTTCGCCGTAGCTCTCCGGCGTAAGGAAAATACGTGACAAAATATATATATATATATATATATATAGGGTGATTTAGAATAACCTTATGTCTTTGAAGAGACATATTTCTGAGGTTATTTTAAAACAACTTTTCCTTTGGCAAAAACTTGTCCGAAGCTCAATTTTTGACATTTAAGGAGAAATAGTTATCCAATAACCGAGCGCGTATAGCGGAGAGGCAGGGCCGGCGCATCTCATTGTTTGATACGGACGCTTACGTGAGGCAATTGCAATAATCAGCTGACAGATCGAACACTGCATTCCTCTTCCCCCTTCCTCTCTCCCTCCCGCTCTCTCAAAACCACTATCCCATTTTCATTCTCATTCTTTTCTTATTTATTTATCAACTTATGCATTGACACTGAAATAATGCTAGATTTAAAAATGTTATTTAACTATTTAACGTCTTGTCTTTAATAATTCTTTACGTGTAAAAAAATATCCCTTTTAAGTCAAAACTAGCATATTTCAAATGCGTAATTGAAAAATAAACGTGCAGAGAGAGAGAAAGAGAGAGAGAGAGACACGTGTCCGATCAAGTTTAAACGTGTATACTCACTTATCATCCTGCACAGTGATCAGCCTGTATCTTCAGAATAGATAAAATATCCTTATGAAATTTGCGATTTTCCTTTTTTCTTCTTAAATCACATCACTTGTCACATTCACTAAAATTATTTTTTTGGTCGAAAAATACTAACACCTACAAATCCCTAGCGTCACTTTATACAAAGCACTATTGTCAAATACTATTGGTCACTACTAATCAGGCGTGAGAATTAATTAAAAAAAGAACCACGTGTTTACAAGACAACACAAAATACGTGTTTACAACAAAGAGATTAGGTTTGTTAAGGTAAAAGAATCTAATGCGCAGGTAGGCACAACGAGTTTAATAAATGTATTACAGTTATATACGCGTAACATGCTCGGATGTGAGCTGCCTATGAACTAACTAACTAGCTAAAACATTTGCCTGTTCCCCCACTCTCGTTGTTAGCACGCTCTTCTGTCTCCGTTGAGACCAAACAACAGAAAAATAAGAAAGATACTTAACATTTCCGCCCTTTCTTATCTTTCTCGAACTTTAGTATGTAATCTTTTCAGTTACTAAATTCAGGCTCTCGTACAGCTCTTTAAACCTATCTCGAGGTAAAGCCTTGGTCAATATATCTGCCTTCTGTAATTTTGATGAAACATACTCGATATGAATTTCGTTGCTTTCACATTTTTCACGCAAGTAGTCGGATGTTAATGTGTTTCGTTCTTTTGTAAAATTCGGCATTTTTAACTAACTTAATCGTACTTTGATTATCAACATGTAGCACGGTTGCTTTCTCACATCGAATTCCGACATCGCTTAATAATTTTTGCAACCAGATGAGTTCTTTTGCCGTTGTTGCTGCTGCCAAATATTCAGATTCAGTAGTACTTAATGTCACTAATTTTGTCGTTGACACGACCACGTCATAGGTCTGTTTGTCATACAAAATACATAATCCGTTGACCGTCGAGTTTCCAAATCGCTCGCATAATCCGCCTTAGTGTAACCAACAAGCTCGTTTTCGCTTTTGTTGCGTCTGTACTCGATCCCGATATTTACGCTACCAACTAGATATGCGAATACTCTCTTGACCGCTTGCCAATGACTTTGGTTATGCTTGTTCAGAAACTTACTCAAATGACTTACTACAAAGGCTATGTCGGGACGTGTTACTATTGCCAAAAACATAAGTGAACCAACGGCTTCTCGATACGGTATTTCGCTCAGACATTCTTCTTCGGACTCTACAGGCTTTAGAATTACATTCGGATCTGCGAGTACTAACAGCTTTCGCGTCTTCCATACCGAATCGCTTAAATATATTTTTCACGTACGAGCTTTGATTAATAAACATACTCTTTTGCTTTCTATCACGACTGATTTCTAAACCTACAAACAAACTTGCGTCACCGAGTATATTATCAAACTCACGGCTCAGTTCGTCTAGAACTATATCAAGAACCTCTTTGGATTTACAGGCCACTATCCCGTCGTCAACGAAGATAGCTAGATACAGCGTGTCCTTATCGTGTTTTCCGATAAAAATACACTTGTCGGCCTTGGTTTCTCTGAAATCAAACTTGTGCAAAAATGTTTTAAATTTATTGTTTCAACAACGTGGAGCTTGTTTTAACCCGTACAATGATTTCTTCAGCAAGCACACTACGTTGTCGTCTTTGTCTATTTCACCATTCACATCGTGGTGACACACGTCATCAGTGTTAATACCTTCGGGAACCTCCATGAAGATTGTTTCCTTCAACTCACCGTAGAGGAAAGCCGTAAGGACGTCGAAAGACATCATGTCCAAATTTTCTTGTGTCACATGAGCCAGTAACACACGCAAGGAGTCATATCTAACCACTGGTGAAAACGTTTCTGAGTAGTCAATGCCTTTACGCTGTTGAAATCTTCTTGCACATAATCTCGCTTTGAAACGATGAACCTTATTCTCCTGGTCTTTTATGATTTTGAAGACCCACTTGGAGTCAATCATTCTTATCTCGGGCTTTCTTGGTACTATCTCCAAGTTTTGTTTCTCTCGTGAGCTTCAAGTTCTTCCTTTATTGCCTGAATCCAAGCTCCTGTAACGTGCCGTTTTTCTTCGCGCAGATCAGCTCGCTGGAGCGGTGCGAGAGAAAGAGCTCGAACGGGAAGAGAAGAAAAAAATCGGGCTCGTAAATAACTACGCGGCGGTATATGACGTATAATATATGTACATTTATTGTTTATGTCTACGGAACAGCAAGTTTACAGTTACGGTGTGCGCGTGGACGGACAAAGAAAACGAACTTGAAACGGTGCATGGACGGACGGACTTTTAAAACGCGGCTATTTACACGGTTATGTGCAGACGTCTGCGAGGCGTCGTCAGGTGACGGGACGCGGATGCCGTTTCGACGCGGGCGCGGTTTCCCTTGGCTGTTGTGCGGAGCTCCGCAGCACAACAACGGCGTGAATCGGCAGGATAACCGGGCGGCCGCGTGCGTGCCGAGAGCGATGGCGGTCTGGATGCCGCGGAACGCGTTGAGTACCTCGACCGAAACCCCGTAACGGCGATTCCGTTGGTCAGCGTTCCGCGGAGGAGCGGAGACATCCGCTGCTCGGGAGCTGGTCGGGAGCTGGTCGGGAGTCTTCCCCTCGCCAAGAACCTTGACGAGAGTCGGACGCTCGGGCTCGCGAAGATGAGGAGAAAGAAGAAATGGTGCGGAAATGCGCAGTACCTTTGCCGTGGCCAAGAACTTTTGACCACTTTTATTTTCCGTGATGTCAGGCGCAGCGGATCGGATGGTGATGCTGGCTGACGGGAAAAGGTGACTTTACCGGAGCACGTGGCTCTATATATACCCGGCGACTCCGTTTGCCTCCGTCATTTTCGGCGTTTGACGGCGAAGTCGCTGGAGTGGAACAAACGCGCGCTTCCTCGTGTGCGCGTGCGCGCCGACTTGGCGCGCGCAATGGCTCGACACGGTTTTTGCCGCGCGTAGCTCGTGGTATCTTTATAATTGTGTACCCGAGGCACTCCCGGTTATAGCCCGGCGGCTCTTTCTCCGATTGATGGTGACTGGGGACGATGCACATTATTTCTCGGGGGTGTGCATCGTTACACTCTCTTGTTTCTGCCACTCGTAGTCTCTTTGTAATTATTCGGAACGTTATGCTCGACTATATTTGCTTTATAACGCTCAGGCTTCTTTAGCTTTTCTTTGTTTCGCAACTGTCATGTCTGTACAGCTGCTGTCTTCGATTGCATTGATTCTTGTTCACATGCTTCTTTTCTTGCAGATGCTTCTTCCTGCATGTTGTCGGGACCTGGCAAGACCATTTCTTCATTGTCCTCTTCATCACCAGACAGGTCACATTTTTCGTGTAGTATTACGTTTCTAGACACAGTAAGTTTCCTTGTGACAGAAATGTGACGGGTTGTATAATCTGTAATTCGATGACTCTCCTTGATATCTTACAATTGTGACTCTCTTTGACCTTGCATCGAACTTCGTCAAAAACTGTTTAAGCACATGCATGTATGCCTTTAAACTAAACACCTTTATATGCTGTAGATTAGGCTTTCTTCCTGTCCAGGCTTCATAGGACGTCAATGACTTGACGTTGCTTGCCCTCGTAACTTTGTTGAGCATGTAGACGGCTGTATTTACAGCTTCCGCCCAAAGGAACTTTGGTACGTCCTTGGCCTGCATGTTTCTTGCGCATTCAACAATGGTTCTGTTATCGCGTTCTGCCTTCCCGTTTTGTTCCGGTGTGTGTAGCGCCGTTCTCTCATGCCTTATGCCTGATGTTGAGAGATGTTTTCGCATTCTTGCATTACAATATTTGCGCCCGTTGTCTGTCCGCAGTGTTTTTATTTTCCTGTCGTACTGCGTTGTGATTTCACGTTCAAACTCCCTGAAACAATCATACACGTCAGCCTTGTGCCTCATGAAATATACATAGCGATATCCCGTTGCATCATCCTTGAACGTAACAAAGAATTTGGCACCTCCCAGAGATGTTTCTTGCATTGGTTCACTGACGTCACTATGTATGAACTCCCCCGGTTCAGTGTTTCGTTTCTCGCTCTGCTTTGCGAATGGGAGTCTATGCAGCTTTTCCAGCTGACATGAATCGCAAAAGAAATCACCGACGGTGGACACTTTTACACCGTCCATGAGCTTTTCACTAACGAGATCTTTTATTGCACGCGAATTTATATGTCCGAGTCTTTCGTGCCCTTCAGGCTTGTAATTGACACGTTAGCTTTCTGATCACTTTTGATCATACGCGGACGAAAGAACATTCGGTAGATTTTATTTATCTGTTTGACATCGACTGCCATGTTCTCACTGCTTCTGTACACTGTCGCCCATTTGTCTTCGAAGACTACTCTGAAACCTTTAGAAGTGCACTCACCAATCGAAAAAAGATTCTTATGAATGTCCGGTACGTGAAGGACGTTGTCAATGCGTGCCTTGCACCACACTCCATCGACGAGCATTTCGTTGAGAGCCGTTCCTTCACCGATAACGTTACACTTTACATTATTGTCTAGTGAAATGGTATCTTCTTTTCTCGGTCGGTAATTCATGAGCCACTCACGTCTATGAGTGATGTGGGTCGATGCCCCGCTATCCGCTAGCCACGTCTCGCTTACATCCTTATCTAGAAGTTTTTGCACTGCTTCCATCGACGGTTTCATTTCATAAGTTTTCGCGCACACGTGTTTTGCGCCATTTACACGTTGCTCACCTTTTGTATTTTTAGACGCTATGCACGCAAAGTCATGTGATTTACTTTGTCCTTGTTTTTCTTGTACATCTGAGATTTTTCGCTTTGGACATTCTCGCGCATTATGTCCTTCTTCGTGACAAATGTAGCACTTCACTTTCTTTTTGTAGTTGACTTCTTCTCCTCGTTCATTGAGGATCGACTCGCGCTGCCTCTTGATCCCTTTTTCGACGAGGCTGCCAGCACCATTGTATCTTCTGTTAGTCGATTTTCTTCTTGTATCAGTCTTTCTTTCAGATATTCGAGGGTTTGTCGATTTGGCTCGACACTCTCTCATGCGGTCTGAAAGTTCCCGAATTTTGAGGTTAGGTTTGCCAATACTTTAGCCATGATAGTCGTATCAGACACAACTTCTCCTAGATCCATTAGCTGCAACGCCATGTTCTGCACTTTTGTAATATGCTGCACAACTGTATCCGTAGGATCTATGTGGTACGCGTAGAAACGCTGTGTAAACAGAAGCCTGTTCGATGCCGATTTTCTCTCATGAATTGTTGTCAGGCTATCCCACATTTTCTTCGCAGTCGTATAAATTAACAAACTCTCGAGCTGAGAGTATTCCATGGCCGATAATATAAGAAACATCGCCTTTGCATTGTCTTTGATCTACGTCTTAGCTTCCGCATGCTAGTTGTTTTCGAGTTTCACTCATGCGCCGTTGACCACGTCGTCTATTCCATGCGCAATAAACAAGGCGTTCATTTGGAATTTCCAGCCAAGAAAATTTGTTCCGTCAAATTTTGTTACATGCTTTGTTGAGATTTTGGCCGCCATTGTTGGACTTACAAATCACGAGCACTCGATCGAGAAAAACAGTTCGAATCACCGTATACAAGGTGAGTCATTTTAATTTATGGACCCGAATATCTTCCAAATAACAGTATCTACAAAAAATGGTTTAGATAAAAGTTGACCAGGACAGAGGGGGTCATTCAATTGTACCATTGGTTTTGATCTTGAGGTCAATTTTGAAGGTTATTTCAAGGTCACGATGGTTTTTTTAAATGGAAAACCCTATTTTTGACTGCGGATTTCGAAAGAGCGGAAAAATTTACATCAAACTTGTCTTATGAAAAAATTGCTTTTACGACCATGGAAAGGTAAAAAATGAAGGTGAAATGCCTGAAAAACGATCTGGTGTATGTGATCTTTTTCTGAAATGACGTGGTTTTCTGGGTAACACAAATGTGCATAATGCTTAAACAAAGTCAATGAATTGTAAAAGTGTTAATCACTTTGACTAGCTTGACCTTGAGGTCAATTTTCAAGGTTGTTTGAGGCTCATAACACATTTTTTGATTAGTAAACCCTATTTTTGACCGCAGAACCTGTTTCTTGACAATAGGCTCTTAAACAATGGCACTTTTTACATGAGCATAGGGATTTTTTAGTTTTTCGACCTGACCCTTTGAAGGTCATATCAAGGTCATATCAAGGTCAAAAGCACTTTCATCTTACTTTTAGCGTTACCCTGAAACAACGACGTGGACGTAGTAAGTTCTGTTTCCTTTAGGGTGCTTGATTATCGTGAGTCCCCTCGTCTCTCACTGACACTGTAATTTAAATGAATTACCTACGGAGTAATTGTTCAAAATTACCTCCGTTGGCTTCGAGGCATAACTGCAATCTTTTTTGAAAACTATCCACAGTTCTAAGCAGGGTAGCTCTAGGAATGGCTGCACAAGCTCTACGAATGCGGTCCATAAAATCATCTTTTGTGGTTGGTCGTTCAGCAAAAACAACATTTTTCAAGTATTCCCATAAAATGAAATCAGGCGACGTCAAATCTGGTGAGCAAGGAGGCCATTCAACTGGACCTCTTCGTCCAATCCATCTGTCATTGTAACTGGCATTTAAAAAGGCACGTACAATGAGTGCATAATGCGGTGCAGCACAATCTTGTTGAAGCCACATTCTTCCTCTTATTGCTAAGTCAACATCTTCTAATAAGTCTGGTAAGTGATCTGTTAGCAACGGTAAGTAACTGTGTCTATCAACGTTCTCTTCCAAAAAATAAGGTCCAATCAAATAACCATTTACAATGCCACACCACACCATAATACTCCATCAATTTTGATAATCTATTGGCCTATACCAGTGGGGATTAACATCTGACCAATAATGGCAGTTGTGTCTATTAAGTTGTCCGTCACTATAAAATTTAGCCTCATCTGAGAAAAGCACATACCTAAAAAAATTAGGATCATCGTGTAACATTTGTAAAACCCACTGGCAAAAAGCAATACGTATCAGATGATGATTAGGCTGTAAAGCCTGCGTAAGAGTGATGTGGAAAGGGTGATAATTTAGAGCTCTTAAAATTCTAACAACAGTTCTTTGTGGTATACCTATTTCCATTTCAATCTGGCGAGTACTAACATGAGGATTAAGGTGAAGTATTGCTAAAATAGTTACAGCTCGCGCATCATTTTCCTCATATTCATGATGTTGACGTTGACGAACAAGATGTCCATTGCGAGCTCTTTGGACTAAACTACGTATTGTCATATCAGTTGGATGTCGCCTTTCAGGAAAACGTTGAGCATAAAGCCTTGATGCTGCATTGTAATTGCTGTGACACACTAAAACTAATATAACATCAACAATCTCATTAGAACTATAATCAGCCATTCTGGAAAGGTAACTTGTGAATGTAATTACCTACATACCCTGTATGTATGTTTGGAATTTTTAAATTTAAGCAACTTTAAATAGTAAATTTTTCAATTATGCAGAAGTGAGTAAGAAAGAAAAGGAATAAAACTCTATTATAACAATAATTATAAATCTTAAATTAAACGTAAATGTTTAGTTTTTTCAATCGTTGATTATTAGCATTATGTATCGCAGTGCTGTCAGCTACTTGCAACTTTCGGCCGGATTCTTTGACGCACGCCTATTGCTCCCTTCCAACCGCTCGCGCCTTAGCAACGACGCCGCCGGACGGCGTAACTAAGGAGCGCGATACATCGTCTCAGGACCGTGCGTTACGCCGTCCGGCGGCGCTGTTTCTAAGGCGCGAGCGGTGGGAGGGAAGCAATAGGCGTGCGTCGAAGAATCCGGCCGAAGGTTGCAAGTAGTAATGTTTAAGCATTATGCACATTTGTGTTACCAGAAAACCACGTCATTTCAGAAAAAGTACACCAGATCGTTTTTCAGGCATTTCACCTTCATTTTTGACCTTTCCAAGGTCGCAAAAACAATTTTTTTATAAGACAAGTTTGATGTAAAATTTTCCGCTCTTTCGAAATCTGCAGTCAAAAATAGGGTGTCCTATTTAAAAAAACCGTCGTGATTTTGAAATAACCTTCAAAATTGACCTCAAGGTCAAAACCAATGGTACAATTGAATGACCCCCTCTGTCCTGGTCAACTTTTATCTAAACCATTTTTTTGTAGATATCGTTATTTGGAAGATATTCGGGTCCATAGATTAAAATGACTCACCCTGTATATCTTTCACTCGTCCTCTTGATTGCCCTTTTAGCGCTATTTTGGGCCCATAACGTGTTAAGGTAAAAGAATCTAATGCGCAAGTAGGCACAACAAGTTTAATAAATGTATTACAGTTATATACGCGTAACATGGTCGGATATAAGCTGCCTATGAACTAACTAATTAGCTAAAACGTACGCCTGTTCTCCCACTCCCGTGGTTAGCGCGCTCTTCTGTCTCCGTTGAAACCGAACAACAGAAAAAAACGAAAGATACTCAACAAGGTTATATCCTCTTTGTTTTACGAGCAAGCAGTCGACTAGTTTTGTTATTCCCGTAACACTACGTGATTGACATTTTAAAAAATCGTTGTGCTGCCGCAAGTATAACGTTTACTGACGGATGTCTTGCTCGGTGGGGATATAATTCCGCGTATCTTCTTGCAACAACGTGAAGCTGTCCCTGGCATTCTCCATGTGCCATTATCATGTCGTAATATTCTTCGTTTGTGTATCTGGCCATTTCTTCCTGATAATTCTTCTACTGATATCGTCCTGATTCGCTTCTAATAATTGAGCGATTATTGATTCACGCATCGATTGCGCATCGCATTTATACGATATTTGCGTGGGTCGATACCCCTCCACGTCCTTCTCTGCGAATTAGGTTAACCAATACATGACACAGGCATTGATCAAAAGACAATTGCACGAGAAACGTGAGCCGTGAACGCGCCGCGATTGCAACGTTTCGGGGGCTTGTCCAGGATAACCGTCAAATCTTCAAGTTCACAGGCGTGACACACGGACGGAACAATCTTTGTAATTTTTAATTACCGCGTTCTGATTTTTAAAACGTCAATCACGCAGTGTTACGCGAACAATAAAACTAGTCGACTGCTCGTTTTGCTAAAGCAAAGATGATATAACCCTTTTTTTTTTTTAAACGGGGGGGAAAATGCTCATCGCACCCCGGGTTGGCTAGACGACGGGAGTGTGGGACTCGGGACACGGTACCCCTCGCCGGCACAGACCGCTTGCGCGGCAGAAAGTTGGCGAGGCCCGGCCCGCCTACCCACTAAAAACCCACCGAGCCCATCTCGCCCCGTTGCGTGGAGGGACCGGGATTGCTGAAGCACTCGCCAACATCCCTCCACTGGGGATCGGAGCATGAAGCTCCCCGACGCGCCAGTTCGTCGGGTTGGGAGTCGGGCTTTACTGGCCCAGCCGAGATACGTCGGCCGGTAGGGCCTAGCCCGACCCCGGGAGTGCGAAGCGAGACATCACGCACCCCCGCGCCCATTTAGGGCCATGGGGCCGCTCCCGACATATCGCCGGTGCGAGCCCCAGGGACGAGCGTCGCCCGCCCACCCCTCCTCCCGTCCACGGCGCTCTACGTGGCCGGGCCGGGCGCCAGGGAGGGAAGACATCTCGTCTGGCGCCGGGCTCCATCGGCCTGGGCCCCGTCCCGTCGCATCCCCCGAGCGCTAGGGGCAGCTAGGGGCGGGCACCCGAGGAGCGGCACTATCGCCGCTTCCCCTTGCCGAGGACGGGCGGCCCCGGGGAGGGCGCACTGGGCGCGCCTCCCTTAGGCCTCGCCTCCCTCGTGGCCTTACTCCCCCTCCGCTCCCTCTGCGGGAGTTGGGGAGGGAGGGGTGAAAGAATCACCCTGGCCACGGGGAGGTTATCCCCGGAAGCGTGGCTTAACACGCTGACACCGTCACACGCGCCGGCCTCGTCGACCGCGCGCGTCTTGGGCAGCGGGGGCTCCTCCCCGGACTCAGACGAGTCCGTGGTGGACCCCGGCAGCCGAGCGTCCCCCGCGGATTGGGCCCCATCTACAGGGACCCCGCCCGAGGGAGACGCACCCCCTTGGCGGCCACGGCCCCCGCCGGTCCGTCTCCCCGAACGGCCTGAGCGCTGCGGGCAGCGCCGGCGTCCGGCGGTGACGGAAGCCGCTCCACCTGCATCTCCTTCTCCCTCCCCGGATCCGGGGAGGAGGGAGGAGGCCCCCCAGCCCTTCTAGGCATGGGGGGTATCTTGGGGCAGCCCGCGCCACCAGGTCGGTGGCCGGCTGCCCTGTTGCGGGAGGCACACTCGGGACAGAATGGCTGATTAGCACACTGAGCCCGGGTGTGACCCTCCCCGCCGCAGTTAAAGCAGCACCGGGACCTGTCGAAATAACCGGGGCACCGGTGCTGCATGTGGCCCTGGGCCAGGCAGCGGTAGCAGCGCTGCGGAGGCGCCTTTAACGCCTCCACGCGCGCAGCCGCCCAGCCCAGGGCCACTCTTCCCGCCTTGGCGAGCCTCGCGGCCGCCGCGACCGGGCACTGTGCTATCACAGAGCCCATGCCCCGGCGGCCGCGAGTGACTCGGCCGACTTTGATCTCGGCGGCGCTGCAAGCTCCAATGCCTGCCAGCGCCGCCGCCACCTCCTCCGGCTCGGTGGAGTCCAGGAACTCGGACATCCGGTCACCCATCCTACCCATAGGGCATGTGATCCGGATCCCCGGGCCCCCAGCCACCCGCCTCATCTCGGCCGCGAGGCGCTCCGCCGCCGGCCGGCTCTCCGAGCCGGGGATCTCCAGCAGGACACCCCCGGCCTGAGACACCCTAAATTTGAGGCCCAGGTCGGGCTGAGGGAGGATGTCCCTCAGGTCAATGGCCGCCCTGGACCTCTTGATGATGTCGGTGTTGGAGGCACATTCCATCGTGATCAAAACCACGGAGGACATCGGGATCTGCCTCCCCACCGCACCCGGGGCAGCGGATGCCGCCCGAGACGGCGGCGACCCCCCCGGTTTTACCCCCCTTAGGATCCCTCTTCTTTTTCTTTTTGCTGGGCTGCGACCCCGGAGAGGGAGGGGGCGGCACCGTCGCGCCCGCCCCCACCGAGGCACCAGCACCAGCAACTCCTTGCCAGAGAAGGGGACCACCCCGGCCGGTCTTTGAGGCCGCAGGGACGGGGACCGGCTTCTTCGCCGGCGCCCTCCCCCCCAATGCAGCCTTCCTCTTCGCCTTGCGGCCCACTACGGCCGCCCACTACGGTCCGTCCGTGGACGGAGCCGGAGCAGGCGAGACCATGGGGCCGCTGAAGGGTTCGGGGACAGGGGACTCCTCCCGCGGAGCCCAATCTCCCCGACGTCCCCCCCTTACCCGTTTCGCACTGGCGCCAGCCAGGTAGGAGACTGAGACAACCCCCTCCTCGACCCGCGCCAGGCGCTTCTCTAACTCCCCCACCGAGCCCGACAGCTGCCCCAGCAGCCCGAGCACCCTCTCCTCGAAAGAGGAAGGGTCGGGGACAGGGACCTCCGGGATCGGCGGGGGGGCGGGATGAACTCCCCCCCTCACTCCGGGACGCAGGCGAGGGCCCCGATCCGAGCACGAGTGCTCGTCTCGCCACCCCCAACTGCCCCCGTAGGTCATCGACCTCGGCGGGGAGGATTCGTAACTCCTCACGCGCCGCGGCCGAAACGTCCTCAAGGCCCTCATCCCGCCCGAGGCGGCCCATGCCCCGGTAGGCCAGGGTCATCACCGCTTCTCGGGCGAGATGAGTGCACTTCTTTATCTGCCCGGACAAACCACCATGCATCCCGAGCTTGGTGCATTTCGTCCGGGCATTTTCCACCTCCCGCAGCCAACCGTCGGCCAAGCCGGCCAAGTCGGTCGTGGTGCTACGGGAGATAACACCTACCTCCCGATCCAGCTCGCGACGCTGTTTGGCAGTAAACAATGTCGGGGCTATCTTAATTCTCTGCCTAGGCCGCGAATCGGACCCCCCCGACATTTCTCCATCCTCCGAAGAGTCTCGAAGCACATTGGCTCTCAGCCGCCGTGCTCTAAAACCCTCCATGGGCACTCCGTGGAGGCGGTCCTCAATGTCCGCCTCGTCCGATAGGGGAGACGGAGACCTAAAAGTTCCGCTCCCATCGAGCCGGAGACGGCCACGCGCCCGCTTCCTCCCGCGCTGAGTCCCGGATTCGGCGGGCACGCCCGGAATATCCGGGGTAACCACGACCTCCCCCGGAGGCTCAAGTGGAGGGGCGACCGACTTCCACGCGCCCCTGGAGGTCTGGACCTCCTCATCCCCTGGCCGGTCCACACCACGAGGGTGCCAGGAGGAGACTCATCGGGTGAGCTAGGCTCACCCTCGCTCCCCCGGCCACCCCCGCGAATGCGGATCGGCGAGCGTGAGCGCGACCGATGTCGCCCCCCGCCACCGCCAGGCTGTCCGGCATCCGCCTCGCGGCGTCCGCCGAGCAACCGGCCCGGAGACAGGGAGCGCGAACGACGCGCCCCGCAAACAGGACCCCGTCCACCGACTTCCGCCTCGCGGCTTCCATCGGGTGACCGGGCCGAAGGCTCCCCAGTGGTAGGCACGGGGGCCTCGGCCTTATCGGCCGGCTCGACCCCGAGTCCCCCTCCAGGCAGCGAGACCGTCCCCCCCCGGCAGCCGGGACGACGGACAGGACCGGTTGAGCCGGCCCTTAATCATCCCCTTCCTCGTCCTCCGAGGAGGCGACGAACTTCCCAGAGTCCGATTCGCTCTCCTCGTAGTCGCATCCGAAATCCCGTTGTCTCTTGCGGTGGATTCTTATCATGTCGATCCACTGTTGGTCCGTCAACCGCCTGGGATCAATACCGCGGCGCACCAGCATACGCAAATACCGCTCAGCACATGCTTGTCTCTCGCGAGACGCATCTGAGTCGTGTTCACCGCTATCCACAGTCGCGCTGTGGTCGGCGGAGCCTGCGGGCACTCCGCTCGACCGCCCGTCGTTCGATGATGACAGGGGAGTGGGGGGCTGGACACTAGCCCCCCCGTGCCGGCCCTGGGGTGTCCGTTCACCCCTGGGCGGTACCTTCTTCTTGTTTTTTTCTACCCATGTTCATGTTTCATAATTGGGGTCTTGTTTAACAAGGGGAACCCCACCCTCGCCCCGGAGCCTACTCAGGCCGATGTCCGGGGACCATCGGCCCGAGGCAACATGGGCAGGCGGATCCATCAAGACGGGGGAAACGGCCCGGGGAGGCCCCGGACGAGCGCAAGCACTCGCCCGGAACCACCCCGGACTGGCACCCCCACCCCGGCAGCAGCGCTGCAGACCAACTAGATACGTTGGCGTCCGAGACACGAAGCACCGCCCCGCTGTTACACGGAACGACACCCCGCGCCTCGGACGCCACCCTTGGATTTTTTATAGAGGTTTACTCCTCGCAGCCCGGGCGGTGAGGCCCAGGCCACCGGTCCATCCCGCACGTAATTTCAGCACGTGATAAATTATGGTATACCAGCTCGGGCGCCAGGGTCTCTGAAATCCCTGAATCTACGGCCTACGAGAGACCGCAGACCCCCTAGCGAGCTCGGGAACCGCAGGAACGCCAATTCCTGTATCTGGAGTCGTTGCACAGCCTCGGGAGGCCCCGAAACGACTCCAGACCCCTACGGGGAAGATGATACAACTTAACCTAACTTAACCTAACCTCTTTGTTGTAAACACATGTTTTGTGTTGTCTTGCAAACACGTGGTTCTTTTATTGAGTAATTCTCACGCGTAATTAGTAGTGACTAATAGTATTTGACGATAGTGCTTTGTATAAATTGACGATAGTGATTTGTATGTGTTAGTATTTTTCAACCAAAAGAATAATTATAGTGAATGTGACAAGTGATGTGATTTAAAAGGAAAAGAGGAAAATCGCAAATTTCGTAAAGATTTTATCTATTCTGAAGATACAGGCTGACCACTGTGCAGGATGATAAGTGAGTATACACGTTCAAACTTGAGCGTACACGTGTCGCTCTCTCTCTCTCTCTCTCTCCACGTTTAATTTTCAATTACGCATTTGAAATATGCTAGTTTTGACTTAAAAAAATATTTTTTTACACGTAAAGAATTATTAAAAACAAGAAGTCAAATAGTTAAATAACGTTTTTAAAACTAGCATTATTTCAGTGTCAATGCATGAGTTGATAAATAAATAAGAAACGAATGAAAATGAGAATGAGATAGTGGTTTTGAGAGAGCGGGAGAGAGAGGGGGGAGAGAGGAAAGCAGTGTTCGATCTGTCACCTGATCACTGCGATCGCCTCACGTAAGCGCCCGTATCGAACGATGAGATGCGCCGGCCCTGTCTCTCCGCTATACGCGCCCGATTATTGGATAACTATTTCTTCTTGAAATTCAAAAATTAGGCTTTGGACAAGTTTTTGCCAAAAGAAAAGTTGTTTCGGAATAATCCCAGGAATATGTCTCTTCAAAGACATAAAGTTATTCTGAGTCACCCTGGGTATATATACATATACTGGGCATATAAACAGGTGATTCAGAACGACCCATGTGTCCCTGTAAAGACATGTTCTTGGATAAATTCTGAGACGATTTTTTCTGTACGAAAATTTTGTGCAACGCTTACTTTTGAATTATAAAAGGATAAAGTTAGCGAATCACGAGCCGTGTACATATGGTAGACAAAGGCGGCGCAACTCTGTTGGCGCGGCGCGGTGCGGTGAGGAGGGAAAAGCAGCAATAGCAGCGGCCTGCGAGCGGCGCGGCAAGGAGGGAGAAGGTTGCCTCGGCTGCCTACGTCTCCGCGAATAACAAAATTTAATGCAAATTAGATTACTTAAATGTGCACTTGCAAGTTAAAAGTAACATTTTTAAAATGCACAAAACGGAAAAAAAGGAGAGAGAAAGAGAGAGAAACGGGGGGGGGGGGCTTTGAACAAGTTTAAGCACATTTACTTACGCACACGGCGATCATCTTATTGTTTCCACGATGCGACAGTTCAATTTAAATTTGTCCTTTATCCAGATTAGAGTCCTATATAAAGAGAGAAGCAACATCGAACCCCCACCAGAACCTTCAGTATCCAATTGAGTCCTCCACCGCCATTTTGGGACCACTCTAACGTCATCAAACATCATTCGTATCATTCTGCAAACAGCTGTGGTCACAATATGGCTGCTCGCTTAGCCAATCAAGTATCAATCAGATTACCAATCAGAGCTTTGGACATCAATGTCGCTTCTCTCTTTATATAGGATTCTAATCCAGATCTATCCCTTGAAGTTGTTTCATATTTCACCACATTTACACTATTTACTCTGCACTTGATCGATAAATGCGGAACTACGCGACGAACCGATTGATCGACTTTATTAATTACTATTAATCACTACACTAATCACTACAATCATTCGATGCGTTAAAATTACTCGAAGAAACACGTATTTACGTTACGATCACACAACACGTGTTCACTCGACGATATCAAGCAGTCGACTGACTGTTATTGGTTATGTCGTTATAAGAGTGTCGAACGATTGGTTAAAGCCATAAGTCAAAACGCGGCAATTCAAAATGAACATATTGATTAATACAATTTACATCAATACAATTTATTAGAAATGGCAAATGCATGTTTATTATTACATGTTAAAAATTGTATGATCCATGAGTGACTTTATTAAGATAATTATTTAGAATATTTATTATAAAAAAAACTTCAAGGATATAATTCTTGAAATCTCCTTGCAGCAACGGATAATCTGGCCTTTTCAGGGCAACCAAATATTTTATTTTGAGGAATATTTTCACAGTTTCAGCAAATATTCAAAAATAAGAAATAAAAAAAAATATTTAGAAAAAATTGATTCTGATAAAATTATTTCTTGAATATTTAGAATGAATAACAATTATCTTGATAAAATCATCATCATACAACTTTTAACAAATAATGATAAACATGCATTTGCAACATTTTTCTAATAAATTGTATTGATGTAAATTGTATTAATTGTATTAATTCATCGCGTAGTTCCGCGTTTATCGATCAAGTGCAGAGTAAATAGTGTAAATGTGGTGAAATATGAAACAACTTCGAGGGATAGAAATGGATAAAAAACAAATTGAACTGTCGCATCGTGGAAACAATAAGCTGATCGCCGTGTGCATGTAAGTAAACGTGCTTAAACTTGTTCAAAGCCCTCCCCCCGTCTCTCTCTCTTTCTCTTTCTCTCTCTCTCTCTCTCCCTCTCTCTCTCTCTCTCCCTCTCTCTCTCCTTTCTTTCCGTTTTGGGCGTTTTAAAAGTGCTACTTTTAACTTGCAAGTGCACATTTAAGTAATCTAATTTGCATTAAATTTTATTGTTCGCGGACGTACATTTATTATAATAATGTAAACTTACTTGAAGATTTCACGGTCATCCCGATATTTGACGGCCGGATGACAGAGATCGAAATTTGACAAGTTAAATGTAGCATAATTAAAGTGACAGAAAGAGAGGGAGAGAGAGAGAGAGAGAGAGAGAGAAAGTTTAAATAGGAATGTGCTGTCCATGTACTTTTGTCAGTCATTTGAGCGCAGGAGGTGCCCTACGGAAACACCCGCGTGTAACAGTGAGTCTCGCCGCCCCTGTCTACCACTTGTACCTAACCCGTCATACGCTAACTAATTCTTATTGTAACTTGAAAACTAAGCTCCGGACAAATTTTTGCAAAAGGAAAAATCATCTTAGAATTCGATTACAAATATGCCAGCTTCAGGACCAATAAGTTATTTTGAATCACCCTGTATATATATATATATATATATATATATATACATACAGGGTGTAACAAAACAAAGGGACCTGGATTATACCATGAGTTAGAGAACACAAATCCAAGTCAAAAAATCCTGAGTCATTTTTTGAACTGAGCCTTCTGTTCCATGCTATATGATGTTAAAGTTAGCGAATGTGCTCCCGTCTATAGAAAGAAAGCAGTGACGGACAATAGACAGGCGGAGCGGAGGTGACAAATTACGAGGCGAGAGAACAACGATGAGCAGCATGTACGGCTGTAATCAAGCGCACACACACACACACGCACGCACGCAAGCACGCACGCACGCACGCACGCACGCACGCACGCACGCACGCACGCACGCACGCACGCACGCACGCACGCACGCACGCACACACACTTTCTCTCTCTCTCTCTCTCTCTCTCTCTCTCTTTCTCTTTCTCCCCTTCTCTCCACCTTGTTTAAAAAAATCTTAAAGATCCTACTTGTTTGTAGAAAATATTATTTTTTTAAGTATCATTATTATTTTTTTTTTTTTTTGAAGTATTAGGAGTACAAATTGAAAACCGCCGTTTTTTGTCAAAATTTGAGGATTGATTGTTGAAAAATGGTTACATACTTATTCTTGAAAGTATTGTCTATCGCTGGCCACTACTTTCTCCCACCTTTCGGGCAGCATACGAATCCCGCGTCGAAAAAACTGTTCGTCTTTTGCGGCGATCCACGAATCGACTCAGTTTTTGGCCTCTTCGTAATAATGGAAGTGCTGCTTAGCCAGGCCATGCGTCATTGATCGGAACAAGTGGTAATCTGAAGGGGCAATGTCAGGAGAATACGGCGGATGAGGTAAGACGTCCCATTTCAATGTTTCCAGATAGGTTTTAACGACCTGAGCAACACGTGCCGAGCGTTGTCGTGCGCCGAGCGTTGTCGTGCAGCAACATCACTTTTTCGTGTCTTTGCTCGTATTGTGGCCGTTTTTCCTGCAATGCTCGGCTCAAACGCATTAGTTGTGTTTGGTAGCGAGCTCCTGTGATGGTTTCACCTGGTTGCAACAGCTCATAATAAATCACGCCGAGCTGGTCCCACCAAATACACAGCATGAGCTTCGAGACATGGATGTTTGGCTTGGCCGTCGATGTTGATGCATGGCCGCGGTAGCCCCACGATTTTTTTCACTTTGGATTATCATAATGGATCCAGTTTTCATCGCCGGTTACAATACGATGCAGAAAACCCTTCCGTTTTTGCCGTTGGAGCAGCTGTTCGCACGCGAAAAAAGCCGTTCGACGTCTCTCGGCTTTAATTCGTATGGCACCCAGTGTCCATGCTTTTGGATCATTCCCATGGTTTTCAAACGATGTAAAATAGCTTGTTGAGTCACGCCCAATGAATCTGTAAGCTCCTGTTGCGTTTGAGATGAATCTTCATTCACTAATGTTTCCAATTGTGCGTCTTCAAACTTTTTCACCTGTCCGGGACGCTCCTTGTCTTCTACGCCGAAATCACCACTTTTGAAGCGTTGGAACCATTCTCGACACGTTCTTTCACTAATGGAAGCCTCACCATAAGTTTTGCAATCATTCGACGCGCCTCAGCCGCAGATTTTTTCGAATTGAAGGCAAAAAGCAAAACTTCCCGCAAATGACGCTTATTGGGCACAAATTTCGACATTTTCGATCACAAAAATATATATAACGCCGATAAAAATTCACAACTCCAATGATAAGGAATTGTTGCCAGATGCCCAATCTTACATTTAAAATTTTTGATCTAACGTTTGGCGCCAGCATTTACCGCTGGCGCCATCTACTGGAAAACGGCAGTTTTCAATTTGTACTCCTAATAATATTTATTTGTTTGAAGTAAATAATTTGCTTGAATGGCCCTAATAACATATTTGCTTAAACCACAAAATTTTTTTCACAGTGTATATACATAGAATAACTTGCTTTTATACAATGATTTCTCGTTAATTAGATTAATTAAAATTAGTATTAAAAACATATCGTTTGTTTGAGACAAATTTTATATTCAAGTGTAATTATCCATTAAACTACTTTTAATATCAACTTCAAAAAATCTTATTTAAAGGTATAGTTTGCCGTTGTCTCGATGAAACTTTTCCCCAATGGTTCAAAAGAGATTCGATAACTCCGTGGCCTGCTCGGTTTCAGGATTACAATCCGTGTGATTTTTTTCTTTGGGAAACAATAAAAGAAAAAATATTTATGCACACCAACATCGAGACGGCTGACGAAATGAAGGAATTAGTATTCCGCACTATTGAGGGAATTAGTAATGTTCAAGTTCAAAGAGCTACGCAAAATGTACAGAAAAGAGCAAGAACGTGAAATAGGAGGAGCACACTTCGAACATTTATTATAATTATAAAAAAATAAATAATTAATTCACGTTGAATTGATAAATTATTTACAATAACACCGAAACGTTATTTTGGTTATGCATCTTAGGATCTTTAAAGTTTTTTTTAAACAAGGTTGAGAGAGCGAGGGAGAGAGAGAGAGAGAGAGAGAGAGAGAGAGAGAGATTGTGTGTTTGTGTTTTTGATCACAGCCGTTTCGCTGCTCATCGTTGTTCTCCCGCCGCGTAGTTGTCACCTCCGCTCCGCCCGTCTATTGTCTGTTATTGCTTTCTTTCTATAGACGAGCGCTCATTCGCTAACTTTAACATCATATAGCATGGAACAAAAGGCTCAGATCAAAAAATGACTCAGGACTTCTCGACTTGGATTCGTGTCCTCTAACTCATGGTATACTCCAGGTCCCTTTGTTTTGTTACACCCTGTATATATATATATATATATATATATGTATATACGAGGTGTGATCGAAAAGTAAGGTGACTTTTCATTTTTATAAAAAAATATTCATTTATTCATCCAAAATTATGTTATTCCCTTCAAAATAATCCCCCTATGATACAATGCATTTGTGCCAGCGCTTTTTCCAGTCGTCAAAACATTTCTGAAATGCACTTTTGGGTATTGCCTTGAGCTCCTCCAGCGATGCAGCCTTAATCTCGTCAATCGTCGCAAATCTTTGTCCTTTCATAGGCCTTTTCAATTTTGGGAAGAGGAAAAAGTCGCAGGGGGCCAAGTCTGGTGAATACGGTGGCTGAGGCATGATGATAGTATTGTTTTTGGCCAAAAAAGTACTCACTAGTAACGACGTGTGCGCAGGTGCATTATCATGGTGCAGAATCCATGAATTTTCTTTCCACACTTCCGGACGTTTTTTTCTTATTGATTCACGCAAACGCCGCATAACCTCAAGGTAATACTCCTTGTTTACCGTACGACCTTGTGGTAGGAATTCTTGATGCACAACGCCATGGTAATCAAAGAAAACTGTGAGCAAAACCTTTATATTCGAACGAACTTGGCGTGCCTTTTTCGGTTTTGGCTCTCCTGGGCTCTTCCACTCGGATGATTGGGCTTTGGTTTCGACGTCATAACCATATACCCATGTTTCGTCACCAGTTATAACCCTTTTGAGCAGATCAAGATCATCATTGACGTCGTTCAACATGTCTTGGGCGATGTTCATGCGACGCTGCTTCTGATCAAAATTAAGCAGTTTTGGAACGAATTTCGCTGACACACGTGTCATACCCAAAACATTCGTTAAAATTGATTGGCATGAGCCAAACGATATGTTAAGATCATCAGCTATTTCTCTAATCGTGATTCGACGATTTTTCAATACAATTTCTTTCACTTCCTGAACATTTTCGTCGGTTTTTGACGTGCTGGGGCGTCCAGAGCGAGGTTTATCGTTAACATTTTCTCGGCCCTCTTGGAATAACTTATACCATTTATAAACATTTTTTTTGCTCAAAGTTGACTCACCGTACGCCACTGTCAACATTTTTGAACACTTAATACCATTTTTTACACAAAAATTAATACAAACTCTCTGCTCCATTATTTTCAACAGCAAAAAATCGCCGAGCACGCAAACACGAGTCTAACCTTTATGCCTCTCACATAAAAACAACACATGCTATATAGTCAAAACTGTGAACATATGATCGTGACGAGTGTACCAACACAAAAAAAAAATTTTGAAATTAGAGTATACAGAGCGCGCTAAATTCAAAAAGTCACCTTACTTTTTGATCACACTTTGTATACACACACACACACACACACACACACACACACACGCACGCACGCACACACACACACACACACACACACACACACACACACATATATATATATATATATATCATTTATAAATTATACAAATATCTAACCTTATCATTTGCCTTTTATTACTTTTATTTAAATAAATTATAATTTAAATAAAGGATTATTTTTTTATATAAGTATGCATTCTCACAATTATTTAACCTAATCCCACGCCACTGCTTCCTACTCATGTTTCCTAAATAAACATTAATATTATCAAATATAATATATTAAATAATATTAAATAATTATCAAGTTCAATTAAAAATAACTAAAAATTCTAACCCAACAAAAATAAATAATTTTGTCCTGAACAAAAATGAAGGACTGGTGACAGCAGCTCATTTAAATAATATTATAAAATTAAAGTATTAAAACCTAAAAGTAAAAATAATAAAAAATATCAAAAACTCTACGTCCGACCCACGCTTGGACGCAAGAATTAATAACAATTTTTTTTTAATTTTTTTTTTATACTTCTCTTACAACTTGACATTTGTTTTTTAAAATTCTGAAATATTTTAATAAAAGAATTAAAGTTCATTTTTATACGAATCCAACTATATATAATAAAATGTCTTTCCGATGTATATCATATCCGTCTCTATCGCACGTTTTTCTCACAACGTGTTTACCTCGCCGATGCGTGGTTCGTAGTGCGGACCGCGGGGAGCGCGTGTCGGGATGTTGCGCAGACAGCCTGTCGATGTATTTCGCGGAACTGCTCGGTTCGTAGCGCGAAGTCGCGGCAGGTGGGTTCTGCGGGGATTCTCTTAGTAGGAAATTTCTGTGTTCCATGTACCCTCCGTGTCGATGGCGGCTCTCGGTAGAAGCAGAGGTATCTCTACCCCTCGGGTAACAGCTGTTGTAGCCTCATTAGCTATCTTAATTGTCTTGCATATCCGCTTAGCAACAATCACGCCACGAGCACCCGTTGCAGCGGAAATGCAAGATTGCAGAATTGGTCAATCGCGCGAGCAGCGTAAGCATCGACGATTGACGCGAGCATGACCATATATGGTCACCGCGAGGGCCTAATGCCCCACCATATCAAAAATACAGAAACTATAAGTTAGGCTGCCTAATTATGGGCAGCGGGAGATTCTTACGAAAAGCACGAACGGCACGCGCGCGCTCCGCGATAAGTCGGACACCCGACACCCCGCAAACCATCCAGCGGCCGAGTGCGCGACAACGCGTGATCCGTGCACCGCGATTTGATTGTATTAAGAGGAAAAACGTTTATAATAAAGTTTGGGGAATAAAAGTGTCAGTAAAAAAGGTGAAAAGTGTTATTTGCCACCCCGCGCGTCTTCCTCCAAGTATCCTCCTCGTGGGTCCCAACCCTTCAGACGGACCGAATCCCAAAAAGTTTATCTTGTTGCACCCGCCGGTACAACAAAAATTGGTGTCAGAAGTGGGATGAAGCAAAGCTAATATTGCCGACATACCCTGAGTAGAGTCCGAAGACAACCAAGCTTCACCGTCAGAGGAGATACCATAAAATTGCGAGACGCAGCGATAAAGGTGCCGACAAGCAGATAATCACGCATGAGGTCACCAACGCAGAGGAGCTGCAGGGACCAGAGCCAACGATCCAGCGAGCCTACGAGCCAACGAGCCTACGAGCCGACGAGCCGACGAGCCGACGAGCCGACGAGCCGACGAGCCGACGAGCCGACGAGCCGACGAGCCAACAAACCCACAGGGAAACAGCACAACGACAGCAGTTGCCGCCAGCAGGAACGAGTCCCCAAGGGATCCTCGAGCAAGGCAAGCGAGAGCAACATGCGAGTCGTAGCGATACTGTAAGTCGAGATCACACTGTACTAATTCATAAAGCGAATGTCCGATCAATCGGATATACACTCCCCGAATCAATCGTGGTTATTAAGTGAAACGGCGCGACGCACGCTTAACCAAAGCCCGCGAACTCCCGTGCGAATCGCGACCGACGCGTTAGAGGAAATAATAGCGCAGGTAGATAGAGTATTGACTTTACATGAGTTAAGCCGTAGTGGAGATACTCCCCCGGTAAACATAGTGACAGAACGCGAATTTTCATTCGACGAGTTAGACCCGAGCTTACTGGAGACCGACGCAAACGACGCTCAACCGACTAATAGACGAGTTACACCATACGTCAGCAGGACGCCAAGTAGCCTAAGCCTTAGACGCGAATTTTCACTAACCTCTTACGAGAGCGATATTTTCGACCCTGAAGAAATTTATCGGGAGCAAGCCAACAGAATGGCAACCGGTGGAAATAGAACGCAAGAGGAAAATCAGGAAAATGAAGTAAACCTAAATTACGAGCAGGAAGTGTTCACCGACCGACCTGGACCATCGGAGGCCCGAGCGCGTGGAAATTCCAGGGATATTTTACCGGACTTAGGGGAATCCTCCGCATTGTCAGAACTCCTACGCGACTTAACGTATTATCGAAATCGGCAGGACCGAATAGTAGAGCGCATTCAGGCGCAACTTGCGTACCCGACGGAACGGCGAACAAGCCGCGCGCGCGTGAGTCACGGCGCTGATATTTCGTACGGCCGTACGCAAGGAGATGTCCGCGCGCGATTTGATATGCCACAAAATTACCTTCGATTAAAGGAAGCGCGCGACATGATACCAGAATTCGACGGTACTTCACGAAACCGAGTCCGAGAATTCTTAAACGCGAGCAGTTATGCGATGAAAAATATTGATCCCCTCAACGAATACACTTTATTAGAAGCGATACTATGTACAAAGCTCAAAGGCAGAGCGATGCTTGATTTTCAAACTCGCGACATCCAAGACTTCGAGCAACTAAAAGAAGCCCTCGAGAAGGAATACCTAAGTAAGCGAAGCACAAGTCACTTGCAAATCGAATTCAATTCATTGAAGCAAAAACATGGAGAGAGTGCACAAGATTTCGGCCGAAGAGTCGACACGTTAGCCATGGAACTTTACGAAGCCATGATAGAAGAAGGGACACGCGAGCCCGAGCACCAAAAAGCTATCTTAAAAATGATCAAATTACAAGCGCTGCATAATTATCAACACGGGCTAAATGAAGAAATAAGATTAATAGTACGCTCACAAAAATACAATACACTGCAAGAAGCGATGGCCGGAGCCAGCGCAGAAGAAAAAGTAAAGGGATCAAATTATCGAAATAATTATCAAAATAAGTCGAGAGCAACTGACGGCCGACAAACAAAAAACTCGAGTCCCCAATGCCAAAGATGCGGGAAGATGGGGCACTATGCACGAGAATGTCGAAGTAAATTTGTATTACCGAGAGCGGAAGGAACCTCTCGAATAAATGTTGTGAATAAATTCTGTCAACACTGCAAAAAGTCTGGACATGTGCGCGACGAATGCTGGTCGCTGCACGGTCGACCCAGCGGAGAGAATGCGAGACAAAGAGAAGCGAGTGTCAATCAAGCGGCACGACGCAAATACTATGATAAAAACTCAGCCGTAGAAAGGTACAAACGAAAAGATAATTCGGAAAAACACGAGAGCAATGACGAAAAGGAAGAAGATAAACGACGAGTACGTCCCATATCGGAATATAAAATTTCTCACATGAAGCGAGAGAAATCAGTCGACACTGCATTGGACCTAGTTACACTACCGATTCGCGAGGTAAAGCGAAATAAAGTTGATTTACTCTATGATACAGGAGCGGCTATCTCAATGATAAAAATGAAGAATTTTAAGGAAACCGCTCTAGTACACGAGGAAAAAATAAAATTGACCGGAATTACAGGACACGCCATGTCAACAATAGGAAAAGTCTACGCTACTATTATATTAAAAGATCGCGAACTAACGCACCCATTCTATGTAACGCGAGACGACTCATCGCTCGAATATGACGGAATTCTAGGAGCAGATTTTATTAAGAAGTACGTAGGCACGTGCGATTACCGTTATAAACTGATTAAAATCGAGGATAATTATTTTAAATTGCATCCACATAGAAAAATCACATTAAAGCCGAGAAGTGAAACGATTGTGCAGGTCACGGTCGATCGAAACGTGATAGGTGTGACGCAACCAGAAGAGCCGTCACCCGGTGTCTTTATCGGGAGCTGCTTAGTAGAGCCCCGCGAATTTGAATGCCCCGTAAGCATACTAAACACGACTGAGAACGAAATAAAAATGGAAGTTCCGCACATTAAAATTGAAGAACTAATAACGCCTATTGAGAAGCCTATAAATATAGTAGCAAAACAAGAACAGACAAAAATCTGTCGTCAGGAAAAAATCCGCAGCCTCTTAAAGGTCTCTCATCTCAATGATGAAGAGAAGAGAACATTGATTTCGTTATGCGAAGGATATAGCGACGTATTTCATCTCGACGGAGAGCCACTGTCATGCACGAGCGGAGTATCGCACGAGATAACGACACAAGCCGATACCGCAAGCATAAACGTACGCCCGTACCGACTCCCCGAGAAGCATAAACAAGAAGTAAACAAACAAATCAGTGAAATGCTAGAACAAAAAATTATACGACCTAGCAGCAGTCAACGCGCCTTTATTAGTAGTGCCTAAAAAAGCAGACGCTTCAGGCAAATCGAAACTTCGCATTGTTGTAGATTTTAGAAAATTAAATGACCGTACAATAGGAGACTCATTCCCTATACCAAATATAACGGATATACTAGATCAATTAGGAAGCGCGAAATATTTTACTACGCTGGACCTTGCATCGGGTTACCATCAGATAGCAATGGCCGAGAAAGATAAGCATAAAACTGCATTCTCTACACCCTATGGACACTACGAGTTTAACCGTATGCCATTTGGACTTAAAAATGCACCAGCAACATTCCAGCGATTAATGAATACAATACTAGCAGGCCTGCAAGGACTGTAATGCCTAGTATATTTGGACGACATTGTAATTTACGCATCCAGCCTGGAAGAGCACAATAAAAGATTAAAGGAAATATTCGATAGATTACGAAAAAATAAATTAAAGCTACAGCCAGAAAAATGCGAATTTTTACGCAAAGAAGTAATTTATTTAGGGCATATTATAACAGAGAACGGAATTTTGCCCGAACCAACGAAATTAGACGCAGTAAATAAATTCCCAGTACCAAAAAGCGTCAAGGATGTACAATCATTTATAGGACTAGCCGGATATTACCGCAAATTTATTGATAACTTCTCAAAAATTGCACGACCTTTAACAAACTTAACAAAAAAGGAAGAAAAATTTGCATGGACAACAGAACAACAAAACGCGTTTGATACACTAAAAGTTAAATTAACTACCGCACCCGTCTTGAAATATCCCGACTTCGAGCAGGAATTCATAGTAACAACGGACGCATCAGATTACGCCGTCGGAGCAGTGTTATCACAAGGCGAGGTAGGCCAAGACCGCCCGATCGCGTATGCGAGCCGTGTATTATCACGCGCCGAGAAGAATTACAGTACAACAGAAAAGGAACTACTAGCAATCGTATGGGCCGTAAAACATTTTAGACCATACCTTTACGGAACAAAATTTAAAATAATTACAGATCATAAACCATTAACATGGTTATTTAGTGTAAACGACCCGGGATCGCGATTAATCCGATGGAGATTAAAATTAGAAGAATACGATTACGTCATACTGCATAAGTCAGGTAGAGCCAACGCAAACGCAGACGCGTTGAGCCGAAATGTGATCGCCACGGTCAACGTCACAAACGAAGAGGAAGAAGAAGAAGGAGAAGAGAATACGATAGCTCCAATAAGAATTGATAATGAAGAAGAAAGAAAGGAAATCCTTTACGAGTATCACGATGCACCAATAGGAGGGCATCAAGGAATAGATCGCACCTTAAAGAGAATTCGAATGCGATATACGTGGCCAGGAATAACCGCGGATGTCGAGAAATATATCTCGAAATGTGAACTTTGCCAAAAAAATAAATTAAAAAATAGAAAAAAGGCACCTCTAATAATAACGGATACACCAGAGGGCCCATTCGAAAAATGCGCTCTTGACATAGTTGGACCACTAACTGTGACGGACAACAACAATAAATATTTACTAACGTTTCAGGATTGCCTAACGAAATTTAGTAAAGCAATACCCATACCAAATCAAGAAGCTAATACGGTCGCGAAAGAATTCACACTAAAAATAGTACTTGAACACGGAATACCTAAGAAAATATTAACAGATCAGGGAACTAACTTTGTCAGCGAAATATTTAAAAATGTGTGTCGATTATTAAAAATCGAAAAGATTCAAACGACAGCCTACCATCCAGAGAGCAACGGAGCATTAGAACGCACTCACCGAACTCTTACGGAATATTTACGTCATTATATTAACGAAGACCAGACGGACTGGGACGAGTGGATACCTTACGCAATTTTGCATTCAATACGACTCCTCATACAGCGACAGGATATACACCATTTGAACTAATCTATGGACGTCAAGCTACCCTACCGTCAACACTAACTATCCCCCCAAAACTCACGTACTCCTTCGAAGATTACGCCAAGGAATTAAGAGAACGAATACGTGCAACGAACCAGATCGCAAAGGAAAACTTGAAGGAAGAGAAGCAAAAGGCAAAAGAATATCAAGATAAAAAATCAAAGGAAATAAATTTTAAAATAGGCGATAAAGTATTATTATACGACGAGACGCTACGACGCGGACGATCGAAAAAACTCGACGCGTTATGGACAGGACCGTATATAATTTTAGAGAAAAATTCCGATGTTAATTATACAATAAAAAAGGGGCGGAGAAAGATTCTAACACACGTCAATAGCCTATATAGACTATTAAAATTAAAAATAAAAAGGAGAAACTCACCAATGAGGAGAAATCCATACTGCAAAAATCCCCTCACATCGAAAAGTTTGACAGTCACTTATTAAAACATAATCACTATAGTCCATGACACAATAATCCTTACACAATAATAAAAATACACAGAATCTTAATAACAAAAAAAAAAAAAAAAAAAAAAAACTACAGTACGCCATGGATAAAATAATTAAAGGCGACCCTCAGCGCGGGCACGACATGCGGCCGCAAACCAAGCCGCACGACCTCGACCACGACCAAGTCCAGCGCCGGGGGCCACATCGGCGTCACGATCAGGAAGACGACCTCGACCACGACCAAGTCCAGCGCCGGGGGCCACATCGGCGTCACGATCAGGAAGACGGCCATGACCTCGACCTCGCTCCTGAACGAAACCCAACTGTTCCGGGGCACGGTCTAACACAGGGAAAACACGAAGCCCACGACGAGCGTATAGTTCCATAAGGAACCGCATCCTCGCATGCGGCTCGAGAGGAGCAAGTTCCGGAGCCACTAAGCCCAGTTCGATTTCCGGAAACGAGTCCAGAATGGGCAAATCGGAACCGTAACCCATGATAAGGCTAATTGCACCGCACGACAGCAAGAGCAAAACTAAAAAGCAAAGCAGCAACGAGTCGCTGAGAACTTTGAAGGAGATGCTGACAAGACACTCCATACGAAATAAAAGACGATAAGAACCCAAAAGTAAAACTACCCGACAGACGAGCACACGTACAGACAAATACTACCGTACACTGACATCATTATCATATGTGGTTATATTACAGAGCAACGCTAGGGATAGCGCTAACAATAAGCCAAACAGAAGACCTGCGAACCAACGGACAATACGAAATCGAAAGTTTTAACCATCACCCAGGAGTATACTACGAAAAAATCGGAAATCTTTATCCATCGCAATCATCATGGAAATTAGTAATCCAGATAAACGTTACATCATTAACAAGAAGGGCAAAACAAATAAAAACTTACATACAGGAAACAGAAAACATGTGCCAGACCATTCCACTTATACACGAAGGTATGTGTCAAAGCCTTGACCAAGCAATACAGGGAAGTTACGAAAAAACAAATAAAGAAATAATAAAAATTAACTCGCTATACCAAACGTCAAAGATTCAGAAAAGAGGACTAATAGACGGATTAGGCACCGTCGCGAAAACATTATTCGGGACAATGGACGCTAACGACGAAAAATTAATTATAGAACAGTTAACACAAATACATAACGAACAACAGACGACACAACACGCCTTTAAAAACCAAATTAAAATATTAGAGGAAACGATAGGACATATCGACAATACCGAAAAAACAATAGAGAAAAACGAATACCTTCTCGCAAACATCACGAAAAAATTAAATGAACAATTATCAGCCAACGAGCGCCAAAATAGCTTACATGAACGTTTTATTGTAATAAATACAATATTAACAGACTTAACACGCGATACAAAAGATATATTAGATTACCTAGTTCTAGTAAAGCAGGGAATAATACTTCCAAGACTAGTACCAATTGCGAATATAATACAAAATCTAAGAGATGCGAGCACTCAATTACCAGAAGGATTATATTTCCCATTTAGAATCAGAGAAAATAAATGGTCCGAAATTGAAAAGATCACGACAGTCAATGCGTATTGTAACGACGAGAATATATTTACAGTATTAAGATTCCCTCTAATATCGCACACGCAATACGAAATACTAAATGTAACCCCGTTACCTGTGCCAACCCATGGAAACTTGTTTGCTATAATTGAAATAAAAAATCCCCTAATCGCCATAAATACAGAAGTGCGTTCGTATATAATATTATCAAAAGACAGCTGGCGATCATGTAAAGAAACCAACAGAAAATATATATGCAAGCAAAATTTTTTAATACGTCACGCAAACACTAACCCGATTTGCGAAACAGATGTCTATGTAGAAAGTAAGCCGCAATATAAAAACTGTAATATTAAATATGTCGAATCTAATAATACCTTTTGGATACCGTTACATGATACACACTCGTGGTTGTATTCATCACCGATAAAACAATCGATAATTATTAAATGTAAAGACCACGGGCAAGTAAAGAATACGATTGAAAATACAGGAAAAATTTTATTACAAAATAATTGTGAATTAATAACTCACGAAATAACGTTAAAAACGCAAAGTATGGTAAACGAGACAAAATTAGAAACATTTTTACCTGAATATAATATCTCAGTACTAGAAGAAAAGATAAAAACAAACATGCCTCAACAAACGGAAATAGAAAAGATTATCCAAGACCCTTCAAAATTAAGGAACTTAAAAACGAAATTGAAAAAAATAAACAGTGAGTTAGACAATAGCTCGTATTTTCAATCAGAAACCTTTATTTACCCTATGGCAACTAGCGGATCAGCTATACTGTTAATCGTAATAATCGCCATAGGAATAATAATATATACCCTATGATCAGAAAGTACCGGGAATTTTTTATTTAAAAGTACCGCGCATGCGGGAACCGGTTTATTTTTTTTTCTTATGTTGGTACGACCTTAAGACGCACATCTGTCAGGTTTTAGTGCCATCCGATCATTAGTGTCTGCCTGGCGTTTGTTTACATCAGTCAACTTTTTTCATTTTGCCGCATTTTACCATGAATAATTTTGTTGAACAAAGAGTTTGTTTGAAGTTTTGTGTTGCGAACGAAATTTCGTGTGCCGATGCACTGAAAATGTTGCAAAAAGCATTTTGCGAATCTGCTCTATCAAAAACAAGAGCATACGAGTGGTATAAAGACTTTAAAAGTGGTCGTACAGTGGTGGAAGATTTCCCTCGTTCCGGACGTCCATCGACGTCGAACACCGATGAAACGTGAAGAAAGTGAAAGAAATGGTGCTTGAAAATCGTCATACTAGCTTAAGAGAGATGTCTAGTAAACTTGGCATTGCATATGGAACGGCACAGCATATTGTGGTTGATGTTTTGGGTATGGATTCTTGGATTTTGCATGATGATAACGCACCATCGCACCGAGCCCGAATTGTACTGAATTATTTGACCAAACATCAAGTAAATACCATCAAGCAAGCACCGTATTCATTTGATATGGCCCCGTGCGACTTTTTTTTGTTCCCCAAGTTGAAGTTGCCACTTCGTGGAAAGAGATTTCAGTCGATCGAGGAGATCAAAGAGAATGCGACGAGGGAACTAAAGGCCATCCCTTCGTCGGCCTACCAGGGATGCATGGAGGACTGGGTCAAGCGTTGGCACATGTGTGTTGCTTCAGATGGATCATATTTTGAAGGAGATAAAATAAATTTGCCTGAAATTTAACTCTATTTTGTTTTATTTAAAAATTCCCGGTACTTTCTGATCATAGGGTATTATGCAAAAAAAAAAGCGGAGTCAACCCAAAAAACGTGTAACAGTAGAAGACGCCGACGATGAATTCCGGCTACCAAGACCAATTCGTAGAAAACATAGACATAGTACATGTTTCTAAGTCAAATTTTTCTTCTCACTACAGAAAAACTCCGTTCCTCCGTTTTTCTTTCACAACGGGGGAGGGGTGTTGTAGCCTCATTAGCTACCTTAATTGTCTTGCATATCCGCTTAGCAACAATCACGCCACGAGCACCCGTTGCAGCGGAAATGCAAGATTGCAGAATTGGTCAATCGCGCGAGCAGCGTAAGCATCGACGATTGACGCGAGCATGACCATATATGGTCACCGCGAGGGCCTAATGCCCCACCATATCAAAAATACAGAAACTATAAGTTAGGCTGCCTAATTATGGGCAGCGGGAGATTCTTACGAAAAGCACGAACGGCACGCGCGCGCTCCGCGATAAGTCGGACACCCGACACCCCGCAAACCATCCAGCGGCCGAGTGCGCGACAACGCGTGATCCGTGCACCGCGATTTGATTGTATTAAGAGGAAAAACGTTTATAATAAAGTTTGGGGAATAAAAGTGTCAGTAAAAAAGGTGAAAAGTGTTATTTGCCACCCCGCGCGTCTTCCTCCAAGTATCCTCCTCGTGGGTCCCAACCCTTCAGACGGACCGAATCCCAAAAAGTTTATCTTGTTGCACCCGCCGGTACAACACAGCCATCATCGAGAATCCGTGTTTCTGCGGAGCTAGGTGGCTGTCGAGATTACTCGGTCGAGGCAAAGTTCTCTCCACTTCGTGGTTTTGCCATCCCAGGAAAGGATTGGAGCTCTCATCGAGATCTCTCGATCGTGACGGAGTGCTCTCCTCCACGTTTATCTGATTTGGGAAAGATCAGATCTGTCGAGATCAATCGGCAGTAACAGAGCTTGCTCTACCGCTTTTTTTTTGGTCTGGTCTCGGTAAATGGATTGTGAAAAGAGTCGATCTCTCTGCCAGATCATCCCCTTATATACCCCAATCTCGGGTTTGGGTGGAATTTGGACCTCCTTGGATTCCGTTTCTGAGATCGGGTCGGTAGCCGGTATTATGCTCTCGCTCGCACGTTTGCTCTTGGTCGCTCTAACAACAGGTGAGCGTGGCTTACAGCGCGTGCGCGCGGAAACAGCGTGTTTGCACGTTTAAATGCGCTTATGGAAAACGTTTATTGGCGCGTAGCGCCTGTTTGTCTGTCCGGCGAGTGCTTGGCCCGGACAGGGGGCGGTTTATCGACCCTATAAGGAACGATGCGGGGGTGTATCGTTACACAGTTTTAGGGGATGAAATCACTCATTGAAGAAAATGTACATTTTCTTTTCGGCAAAATAACCACCGAGAATGGTGACAAATATAAAAAAAAGTTTAAACGGAAATTGTATCTCATTTTTTTTACTCTATGACACTGCATATAGATAGAAATCAAAATATTCATGTTTTTCAAATTGCCTCTAATCGAGTGGATGAAGGGAATTGAGTAAATGACAAAAGAAAGAGAAAGTGTTAGCGATGTGTGCGTTGAGTAGGAAAATGGAAGTATGAATGAAAAATACGAAAATTGTAAAATCAAGTACTAGTTCTTGCATAGTCGAACTAAAATAAATGAAATAAAAATAAATATTTTCCTTGTTTTTGATTCTCTGTTCTTATAATATTATTTAATGTTATCCTTTACATTTTGTTTGAATGTTACGTTTAATACAACTTAAACCATTTTCTCTTTGTCGTGGTAGAAAGCTTTTTGCGTTTTATAGCTCTACAAATCATGATATTAGAAAAATATATTTTTTAATTATTCATAAGTTTTTTTCAGAAACTATAAATCTTGATAAAAAATACATCCTGGAAAACTCGCATTTTTATGAGAAAAAATTTAAGATTAAATCACATGATTAAGAAGCGTTCTAGTCAGTTGTTCATTCAATACAACCGTCATATTGATCACACCTGTATTCTGTGTAATCATATATATATAGTACATGTGATCACAGAGCAAAATTTGGGGTTGGATTGAGTTAAGAATGTCGGGGAGAAGATGTGGGAAAGGAACGGAACCCCTTCCCCGTTTAAGTATTTAATTTTCACGCAAAAGACTTCGAATGATCGAAGCTGGGCGTAAATAATTACAAACATTTATTGTTAATAATTTTTTTACCAAGATTGAGCATTACTTAAAACATTTTACAAGTCGTTCAGGGCCATTTTCTTGATTACAAATGTCAAGCTCAAGGTCATCATTCGCTACTCCCCGTTTTATGCATATTTACCCAAAAGATTTCTTTAATTTGTGTAAATAACTTAAAAAAAAAAAGGAAAAATTATTTATTATATATAGTTTATTATTCCGTATTATGTCGGTTTTGATGCTTAATTTGTCTGACATTTTTGCTTATCTTACAAGAGACTTAATTATTACAAATTTGAAATGATATAAGAAATGTTATAACATCTGATAAAAAAACGGTTCTAGTTTGTACTTATATTTTCAAAATTTTTAGTTCTTGTTTAAAAAATATAATTTAAAAACAAAATAATCTGTCAGTAGTAGCAAAACTTACCTCTTTATATTTGATATTTATTTGTATAATTATAAAAGAGTAACCGCAAAATCAAGGTTTTTTTAGCCCATTTTTCGTACTTCAATTTATGCATCGCATTTAGTTTTAAATAATACCTTATGATGAGACATTAACCTCAGAAAAATTTTAAGTTGATCCTAGAACAGGTTTTAGAGCTAGGAGGGCTAACGTACCCGCGAAAAAACGAAAAAAGCGTAGTACTACCAATAAAATGATATCATTTATTGCTTAACATTTTATGCAATAAATTGATTAGTAACACAGGACCACAAAAAAAAAATTTTTGAGAGTTATCTTAAACCAGAGTAGGTGTTTCTTATAGATTTTGGGTCGAAATAAGAATTCGTAAGCCGTTTTGCTTTATCACGTCCAATTTTTTAGATAATCATGAAAAATCATGGAAAATTTGTGAAAATTAAAATCTTTGAGGAAAGAGCAAAAGTAAATATGACATTAAAATGTGGTCCTAAAATAGATTTAAATATATTTCAATAAGTTAAATAAAGTGTAGGAAGTAAAAAAAGTTTTGTTTACTAGTGTTATTATAGCCTATACGTGGTAAAACAATTCGACGTAAAATTGACTATTGCGCAACAGACAGGCGATCTTCGTAAGTCTTAGATCTTTTTAGAAATGGATTTTAATTGTTACTGTTGGAAGATAAGTTAGATAAATTAGAAAGTAAATTATTAATTAATTTGTTAATTAGTTAATTAATTAATTAATTAATTTTTTGCATATTTTTTATTTTTATATTTTCAGACATTTTTAAGTAAATGTGGGTTTAACTAAATGTGGGTTTAAGTAAAAAAAAGAGCATAAGAGAAAATCAATACAAAGATCTTTTGAAGAAAAAAAAATCGGTATAAAACAAGAAAAATATAAATTTTTTAAAAATTTCCTGGCATGCGTCTTCGATTCAGGGGATAAAATTCTAACAGAAATGGTACCTCCACGCGGTTTAGGATGGGTAACGCTAAATCTACTTCAAATTAAAGTTCTAGTCTAACTTTTGGAATTTACCTTTCAAAAGTTACAAATCCAGGATTAAAATTTCAGATTTTTTTAAAAATTTATATTGAAAAATATTTCTCACATTTACTTAAAAATGTCTGAAAATATAAAAATAAAAAAATTTGCAAAAAATTAATTAACTAATTAATTAACTAATTAACTAATTGATTAATGACTTACTTTCTAGTTTTTTTAACTTATTTTTTAACAGTAACAATTAAAATCTATTTCTAAAAAGATCTAAGACTTACGAAGATTGCTTGTCTGTTGCAAAAATAGTCGATTTTACGTTGATTTGTTTTACATATGTTATGTTGAAACTATTTAGAATTTGTACTCTCGTGCCTGAGCCTAGTGGCCTGATGGTTCTACGATACGGATGCCATCTCTAGGCTATTGTGTTCAACCCTTTTTTATGTATCTCTCTGCGCATTTTGTCAGTTGAACACCGACCTGCGTTTGTAACGGTTGCGTACATGCAACAGACGTATTGCACGTATATTAATAGAATGCCAATTGTTAAATAAATATCCATAGAACCTTAACATGTTATAATAACACTAGTAAACAAAATTTCTTTTACTTTTTACACTTTATTTAACTTATTAAAGTATATTTAAATTCATTCTAGGACCACATTTTAATGTCATATTTACTTTTGCTCTTTCTTCAAAGATTTCAAGGTTTGGGGTTACTCTTTAATATACATATATTACATAATAAACGGTAAACTTTTTATTATTAAAAGGAATGATATGTTTAAGTTTTTGTGTCCTTCTTTTGAATCTGTCTAATTGCAGGTTCTATTTTCAGGGTATAGGGCATTATTTTGTAACGATTCCGTTTCGCGCACGGACATTGTTTCGTTGGAGGCGAGAGTGCGAGGTATTGCAGGGAGAGAATTAATTCGAGTATGATACTTAAAGTAAAATATGTACATAGTGTATTGAGAAAGGTAGTTGACTTAATTACAGAAAGCAAACAATAAGAATTGCAATTTGGCTAATTTACGATAACAGAATAAATTTTAACGGAATACAAGATAAGAACGCGATAATATAGGACGGACGCAGAAACTATTTACGGTCGGGAATTTAAATCCCTGGAAAACACGCAGATGTTTGCTATTTACAAAGCTGGATTGCACACGGTTGCTCTAGTGCGCTCGTACTCAGCGAGTCGCGATGTTCGGCAACAGCTTATTTAGGCTCGCCGTGAGCTTTGTGGATGGACAGGTGCGCGGATGCGGCGATACGGCGTCGCAGAAACCAAGCTTGGTTTCTCTTCGCGAATCGTGACGCGTGGCAGTTAATACCGCGTGTGTTCCGGCGAGTAGCAACGTACCACGCCAAGAGCACTTGGTAGAGGCGCGGAATTCCCGTACCCCTTGTCGTGGATCGGACACGGAGAAACGGCGCGTTCTCAAACGTTTGAGATCGGCGACGATTGCACATGCGTGCCGAGACTGCTGTCGCGCGGATGCCTCGTTTGAACGCGCGCAAACGTAAAAAATATTATTGGCGCGTCTTGTCGCTGCTGTCCGGCGGATGTTCGGCCAGACAGCATAGGACAATGAACAATCCGGGAGATAGCGACAGGGCAGTTTGTTACAAATTTATAATATGCATTTAAAAATTTTCTCTTGTTGTCTTATAATTTAAAAATGTTAAACAAAGAATTAAAATAAAATCAATAGAATCAATTATTTTGAATCTGTTTAATTGTAAATTCTATTTTCAGGGTATAGTATCCGATCTTTTTCCGGGGTTAATTTTACCATCGCCAGACTACAAAACGCTTCTTACTGCTGTGAATGACGTTGCATCAAAACGAAATCTTCAAACGGTAAAAATGTTTCTATTAAAGATTATACAGACCTATGAAATGATGATGGTTCGTCACGGATTCATGTTAGTAAGTAATCAAAATTTTACAAATAATTTATAAAATTGATAGAAAAACAGATTATATTTGGCAGTACAATTGCTATTCATCATAGCCATTGTATTATCTCCATTAAATGACGAATTCTAATGATACTTAAGAAATCATTTGTATATTCCTTTATGAAATGACCCTAACGTACCAATATTCAATAGTCGATATTTGTGATTATAAAAAATTTTTGTTGTTATGGCACAGCAAAATAAATATGCGGAATTTAGTGAGTATAAAATAATTCTTTTAATTTGTCACCAATAGCTAAAGAATGAAAATAAACTGAGAGAACAGAGAGATTTAAGAAAAAAAAACTCAAAAAAGCGACTACCGCTCAGTTTGGCCAAATTAGAATAAATAAAAAAAACTAAGAAAGAAATAAGTAAGGGGAGGACTTGGTGATTCACCCTGGGATTTCGACCCAAATTTTTTTAATTATTCTGGAAATAGAAAAAAACGTGTCCCGGCGTTTGATTCAATAGGCCTTAGTTTCGGAGAAATAAATTTGTGAAAATTGGCCATATCTAAAGTGCACCGTAGCGCGCCATGCCAGTCTTTGCGGTAACTATTCTTCCAACCAGTGCAGTTGGCTTCATGAGTTAGTTTCTTGCTTTATAATCGTGAGATCCGGGTTTGCTCCCGGAGGTGAGCAATATTTTTTTTAAGAGTGTTTTTATTTATATTTATTTATTTTGATGATATTGATGTAGTATGCAAATTTTTGAAATAGAAAATTTAATTTAATATCACATTCTAAACATTAATTTAAATTTAATTTGAAAAAAATTTTAATTCAAGTAATAATAGAGGAGAAAAGGGTAATACGGCACCCACTTTTATTTTATTGAATATGTGACGAAACGCTTTTCCACCTTGCGCGCACCTCCATTTCGCTCTGGTCATCTGAGTATCGCGACGTCGTGGACCACGTGCGCGCACCAAGCTAATCTCTTGGCGCAATCACGCGGGAGAATTCGCGCAGCGACTGCCAAAGAGAGACGTTCCGCTGGTTGTATCGCTTCTGCAGTAGCGTAGCTACGATTCGAATCGCTTCTTATTTAGACATAGAAATAATTTGTATTTGCATTTGTGGCTGTTGACTGCTTGTTTCTCGTTGTAGTGCAATACGCGCGCAAATTATTAGTTGAGACACTTATTAATAAGCGCATGTCGACGTCGTGTGGGGGGTGGGGTGTGATTTTCTAAGACCTATCCATGTCCCCCTTCCTGATAGTTTATCCCGAAATAACAACATTTCAGTCTCCAAAGAATCTTTTAAAAGATTTGAAGCGGCTAACAGCAGTGATACGGTCGTATTAAACGAAAACATGGGGCACGTAGCTATTATAGATGACGGCGTGCCGGCTAACTACGCATCTAAAAGAATCAACAAAATATGTGATAGAGTGAAATATAAGCTTAAGAGAATGGAAGACATCGAGGACATGCCCATGGATATTGATACAGACATACGCTAACAGAAAAAAAACGGCACATTTGAAATGACAAAAACAATATCAGCAATACATCAAAAGGTATAATACCCAATGAAGTGTTCCCAACATGCCTTCGGATACAGTTGAGGTCAACATTTTGAATAAATCTGCTGCATCTCAAGGTCAAGCAGGTACCTCTAATCTTTCTGCCAAAAATAACAGCACTAAAATCTTAGAATCTAGCTACAACAATAATAATAATTCTTTTTTCTATTATTCTAAAAAAGATTTGCCCCCATTTATTGTTTACGTTTATTCAGAGGATGAAGCCGTAGCGCCTCACCCATTACACTTGTCTTGTATTATATCTAAAATTATATATGTTAACGTTGTAGAATGCAAAGCCATAGGCAAGAGAAAACTTTTGGTTGAACTTAAAACAGCAGTTAAGGCTAAATAATCAATTAACTCTCTGCTACTGAACACACATAAATTGAAGGCTTTTATTCCCTCGTACCGTAAAATCAGATCAGATATTATCCCGACTAACCTCGCTAAGGATGGCATATCTCAGGGTATTGAAACTTCCCGCAAGGTGGTGAGAGTTCGCAGACTTAATAGGAGGCAAAAAGTTAATGGGGAGGTTAAAATTATACCTCCTGCTATTTGCGTTAAATTTGCTGGTCAGTTTCTCTCCAAATATATTATTTTATATAAAGTTAAATATGAAGTTGGCCATTTCATACCTAATACTAAAATTTGTTTTAACTGTTATAGAGCTAAGCATATTAGTACCCAATGCAAGAGTACCCCAAGGTGCTTACTATGTGGCAAAAATAAACATGACGATCAAATGGATTGTGAAAAAAAGAGTTTTCCCCAGACTCGTATCAATTGCAATGGTGAGCACTTAGCCATCTCTAAAGATTGCTCTATTGACCCTTGTCAGCGTATGGTTGCTTCCTTCGCTGCTTCCTATAATATTCCCTTACATGAAGGCCATAAAAAAAATTAATCAAATCCACTTAGAAGATGGCAGAGCTATAGCAAATCTATTGATCCCAGACTAGACTTTTAGAACTTCCCTCCTCCATTTAACAATTCTTATGACACCTCAGATTCACGTGAATCTTTTTCTAACAGTCCTACAATAAATTCAATGTTCTCAATTCAGAAGTGTCTCTCTCTTTTCTTCACTGCGGTTATTGTCTGGGAAGAGGGAAGGGGGGGGGCGCGGACCTTCTCTCAAGTAGCTTCTGATCGTCTATCTTGTTCTCCTGCGAAGGGAGGCCCTCAAGTTAGTGGTCGTACATTACGTCACGCAAACAGCAAAAGAATAAACAATAGTAAAAGGTTGATATCGAGTCAAACAAAATACAAAGATAATCAAGAATATATATTTGCTCCTAATTGCAGAATGCCTCAATCATATACTAACGGTGTAGCCATCAATAACACAGGACTAAAAAAAAAAAATTTTAAGAGTTATCTCAAACCAGAGTAGGTGTTTTTTATAGATTTTGGGTCGCTGAATAAGAATTCGTAAGCCGTTTTGCTCTATCACGTCCAGTTTTTCAGATAATCATAAAAAATCATGGAAAATTTGTGAAAATTGAAATCTTTGAGAAAAGAGCAAAAGTAAATATGACATTAAAATGTGGTCCTAGAATAGATTTAAATATATTTTAATAAGTTAAATAAAATGTAGGAAGTAAAAGAAGTTTTGTTTACTAGTGTTATTATAGCCTAAAACAAATCGACGTAAAGTTGACTATTGTGCAACAGACAGGCGATCTAGGTAAGTCTTAGATCTTTTTAGAAATGGATTTTAATTGTTACTGTTGGAAGATAAGTTAGATAAATTAGAAAGTAAGTTATTAATTAATTAGTTAATTAATTTTTTGCATATTTTTTCATTTTTATATTTTCAGACATTTTTAAGTAAATGTAGGTTTAACTAAAACTGGATTTAAGTAAAAAAGAGAACATAAGAGAAAATAAATACAAAAGTCTTTTGAAGAAAAGAAAATCGGTTTATAAGACAACAAAAATGTAAATTTTTTAAAAGTTTCCTGACATACGTCCCCAATTCAGGGGATAAAATCTTAACAGAAGTGGTACCTCCATGCGGTTTAAGATGGGTAACGCTAAATCCACTTCAAATTAAAGTTCTAGCCTAACGTTTGGAATTTAATTTTCAAAAGTTACAAATTCAGGATTGAAATTTCAGTTTTTTTAAAAATTTATATTGAAAAAAATTTCTCACATTTACTTAAAAATGTCTGAAAATATAAAAATAAAAAAATCTGCAAAAAATTAATTAACTTATTAATTAACTAATTAACTAATTTATTAATAACTTACTTTCTAATTTTTCTAACTTATCTTTCAACAGTAACAATTAAAATCCATTTCTAAAACGATTTAAAACGAAAATTGCCTGTCTGTTGCAAAAATAGTCAACTTTACGTCGATTTGTTTTACAACGTGTAGGCTATAATAACATTAGTAATCAAAACTTCTTTTACTTCCTACACTTTATTTAACTTATTAAAATATATTTAAATCCATTCTAAGACCACATTTTAATGTAATATTTATTTTTACTCTTCTTCAAAGATTTCAATTTTTACAAATTTTCCATAATTTTTCGTGATTATCTAAAAAACTGGACGTGATGGAGCAAAACGGCTTATTCAGCGACCCAAAATCTATAAGAAACACCTACTCTGGTTTGAGATTCTCTCAAAAAAAATTTTTTTTTTGTGGTCCTGTGTAATTATTTAGACAACCAGATGAACTGCAGTTATGAGAATAATATAAAACAATACTCTAACTCTAATCAGATTGGTAAATTTATGATTTTCTTCTGTTGCAATATCTTACCTCTTTTACAGTCTGACAACTTTGATAGGATCTTTGAACTTACTTTTAATTTTTTTAATCGTTTTCAGGAGTTCTCCAATTCCCACAATTTTTCGTCGGACACCTCTACTACCTATGGTTTAGAAGATATCCAAAATATTCAAAATGTTGATGGCCCTGTGATGAATTCTTTGAATAAAATTTACCGACAATAATAATAACAAGCTGAGAGAAATCTCTGCTCTTAAAGTTACTCAATGGATTGCAGGGGCATAAGAGGCAAGTTACCCAACTTGCAAATTATTGCTAGAAAAACAAATATTCTGTGCCGTCAAAAAACACTGTTACAAGAGGGTCATGATTTTTGGCTTAATGGTTTTCGGACTGTAAGTAAGAATATTCTTTATCTTGGCTCTAGGAGTATCGTCATACTAGTTAGAGATAACATCCTGTTCTCGAATGTTGATATTAATGAGTTTTCTCACTCCTCAGTGGAAATCATGGGGATAGTGGTAAAGGTTTACAAACAGATAATGCTTATTGTCAATCTGCATAAACATCCTGGGCAATATGCTCCACAAAGTTTCTTTGACAGTCTTTTTAATAGTCAATCTTTTGACAACAGATTTAACCAAGTTATCATTGTAGACAACTTTAATTGTCACCATCGGTATTGGGGCAACGATTCGGATGACTCTGCAAGCAATAAATTGGCTAAGGCATTGGATTTCTTTAAAAACATCTAAAGATTCGGCATTTCTAATGTTAGATGGAAAACCATTTCATAGCTTGATAGAGACACACCTGAAAGACCTGAACAGCTCAATTCTATATTGTGGCAATAATAACGTATCGCTCGAGGCCCGGGTGTCGTGAATCGTGACGTCGCTATGGTGAACATAACCTTTATGGATTGCAGCCGGTTTTTTTGTACGTAGAATACAGAAGGTAAAGCTGCCCATCAAGTAATTACGTCTGGAATGTGTCTTAAGCCATCCGAGTCTCTCAAAGTAGGGAGTAATGTGTTCGTCACTCCCTGCTTGGTAGATGAACCTCACACAGGCGTTCAAGGCTTTTTGCAACCTGAAGTTTTGCTCACGCGTATCTGTAAGGGCAGCAAAACAGTAATCAAGAATAGGAAAAATCAGCGTTTTTGCCAACTTCTCCCTAAAGGAGATAGATAAAAGATTTTTGCACAGCTTCAATTGGTGTAGCAAAGCAAAAATTTTTGACGTAGTCTTCGTAACCTGATTCTTCCACAATAAGTTGTGATAATGAAACCAAGAGAGCCGACCGAGTCTACAAACAGTAGATGTCTATGTTAGTGTTGTTGACTATGCTGGGAAGCTCATTTAGAGTTAGGCTGTTCACGTATATCGCCGTACCCACTATCATTGCGGTAGTTTTGGAGGGAAAGTAATAGACAATTTTTGATGGCCCAACCAGTAATGCTTTTGATATCCTCGTTGACTAACAGTATGGTGTCATACAGATTTTGAGTCTCAGTGTGTGTGTGAGCAGATCATCCGCATAAAAACTATAGTTACAGGCCTTTAACATTCCCCTGAAATTTAGGTGATATAGAACAAACAGCAAGGGGCCAAAAACAGAGCTCTGTGGCACCCCTAATACGATGTCTCTAACCGTTGATTTGCCACGCGTGATTGAATCTCTCACCGCCTGCTTCCCGAGAAAAAGGTAAGCACAGATCTAGCGCAAGGAGGAACACAAGAAACCCACCCTCCTCAGCTTCTCAATTAATATGTGATGGCAGACGTAATCAAACGCTTTCGTGAAATCAAAGAAAACATAGACGGTGACCTCACACGAATGCGTCGCCTGACGCACATCATCAAGAAATCTGATTAAGGCAGTCTGGATGGATGCGCCCTTCAGATACGCAAACTGATTTGGATCCAAGATGTTACGCTCCCCCAAATAGACTTTGATTTGATTAGCCACAACACGTTCCTAGGCTTTGGAAATAGCACACAAAATAGAAATTGGTCTATAATCCTTCATTTGAGAAGGGGACCTGACTTTGGGTATCGGGCAGATGACAGCCGTGCGCCACAGATCCGGATACACTCCAGTTTCAAAGCAGTAATTAAAGATATGTGTTACCGCTGGCAAAATACACGGTAGTGCTATCCGCAGCAGCCTCGGTGCCAACTTATCCTCTCCAACCGCTTCAGACTTAAAAGATGTTAAGACTTTGAGAACTTGGTAAGGCTCTATGTTGTTTCAGTAAAAATTGGATTTGTCGTACTCCTCTCCGAAGTAGACAGCATCGCATCTTTGTTGCTCCGACGTCATTGCGTGGCTGGTGTAGAAATTGTTAAGGTCTTTTGTAAAACAGTCTTCTCTCCATCACCCTTAACTTGATCAACCCGAGATGTTTAAGCCTCTTCTACATGGCGTCGGACCCCTCCAATGCGCTGAAGGTCGCCTGATAGTAGTTTTGTTTCGCTGTACGTATCATATTCTGAACCTTGTTTCTCAGTTTCTTGAAGGTGACGTAATCCACTTTCAAACAACTTTTCCTCCATCTTCTCCGACTTTTGTTCTTCTCCGCCATCTTTCCCTTAATCTTCCTCGTGATCCATGGAGACGGTAGATGCTTTGGGACAATCTCCTTCAAGGAGGCGTGTTTATTAAAGCATCCCAGAACATAGCTATTAAATGCTAACCATCGTGTTTACATCATTCTCGCGATACAAGACCTCCCAGTCGTATAAACTAAGCTCATCAAGAAAAGAGTCTTCATTGAAGGAACAAAAATCTTGCGCTATTATACTTTTTTTGTAAAAGCGATCTATTTTGATCCCATACTTGATCCCATATTTGATTTCAATTACTTGAGAAAAGGAACTGATTGAAGGCGCCGGGAGGTAAGTGACATTGTGTTGACCTTGCATAATAAGTTTGTCACCGTCGTCAACCATGCATAGGTCAAGCCACGTAGAAGAGGAACGAGTGTGTTGACTCAAAAGGCACCAGGAATAAGTTAGATGCTTTAACAAAAGATCAAATTTGTTCCGAATCGTGAGACTGTGAACATAGATCAGCGTTAAATCACCGAAAATGATCGAATGCTTGTATAAAGTAGATAAATCTGTAAAGATATTAAAGAAATTGGTCAGATACCCACAGTGTGGAGGCCTGTAGACCACGCCAAAGAGGATCTTGAACACTCCATCCAAAACCACCTTCACCAGTATGTACTCAGGTTTATGTCAGTAGCCATTATCCGAGAGCTGCAGCAGTTTGACGAGCAGACGCTCACGCACGTAGAGAGCCACACCCCCATCCTGCTTTCCGAGACGGTCACATTTGAGCAGATAGAAGCCATTCAGTGAGATCATATGGTTCAAGATAGCAGGTTTGAGCCAAGTTTCTGAGAGACAGATGATATGATATCTAGAATTTACAAAGTAAGCTCTAAATTCGTCAATATGCGCGAGCAGCGATTGACAATTTACGTGACACACTCGAATGTACTCCGTTCCTTCACAGTCCATAGTCTATAATCTTAATACGGTCGGAGACCCTTTTCCGCAGGATGGGGCAGTTTTTGCAATCCAACGCTGAGTGGGATCGCTTCTTGTGAGGTAGCCATCTCTTACAGTTGCCACACACCGGATTTCTCGCCCTCGAAGCACAATCCCTGGATTCGTGTCCGTCCGCACAATGGCCACAAAGAGGTGGAGACTTGCAATGCTTAGCGAAATGACCGAAAGCCAAGCATCTAAAACACTACAGAACCTTTACGTAATCAGCGACCTTGCAAACAGAGTAATTTACAAAAATGAGCTCATCCTTGAGCAGCGTCCTGGGCACGAATACCGGGTGATACCTATATGATGCAACTCGTGGATCTGTGATTATCCTTGGGTGGAAAAATATAAATTACCTTGATGTCCGGCGATTCAACATTTTTTAAATTTAAAGAAACGATCTCTTTCTTGAGATTTTCACTTTTCATACCGCAGGGGATACCGTGTATTATAAGCCTGGGATTGATTTTAGCTTCCTGCTCTAGCCTGAGACCAGATGTCCAACACCTGCAATTTCCTCAGTTTAGCCAGATCCACAGAATGAGCCTCGATACAAATACCGTTCTTCCTAACCGATGTTATCCTACATACCTTTAAGTCGTAATCAGAGGACTTAAGAATTTTTTCCAGAGCGTTTCTAGTTTTGCGGGAGGTCGCAAATCCTGACTCATCAGAGAGAGTAACAATAAAATTTGTCGTCTTTGGAATGTCCAGTACCGGATCAGTACGGGACACGCGGATCGCCGGTTGCGCGGGGCAAGCGGATGCATAGGTTTTTGCGCTTATATTTGTAGACGTGTTCGGAACGCAGGTCGCCCCGTCCGCCGAGCCGGCAAGATTCGTGTCCGCAAGGAGTCGAAAGCCTCAGTAACTGCTTCATTTATATGGCATTTAAGATCCTCTGATAGCAGAGGAGCAGACGCTTTGTACTCTAAAACTCTTAAATAGGCCGATGAAAGCTCAAGAAATGCGTCCTCGCAGACGCAAAAAGCGGACTCTGCCTCCGTCTTTCTAATGATTCCTTGTTGCTTAGCAAAACCTTGGCCATTTTATCACTGTATCTGTTTACAGTTTGACGCAGAGCAAAGATTTGAGACGCGCTCACGCTTGTCAAATTTCGAGCGAGAGACACATTCGTTAAAGATATCCTGTTCCTTAGTCCCTCATTCTTGTTTTCATCGCGCGTCGCATCAACACTATCCTTGTTGGCCGCGGCGAGATCACGCTCCAACATCGGGCACTAGCAGAACGCCCGGGAGCCAATCACAGTCCTCCGCGTTGTCCGTCGACTCTATGCCGTCGCAAGTAGAGATTTTCCCAGAAAATCACAGCGAGAAGAATCAAAATCCCGGACAAGAACTGCACAAAAGCTCCGCAAGCAAAAAACAGAGCAAGCAAATAACTTTGAAAGAAACTCGAGCTGCAACAAAGACGCTTCGCGGGGCAGAAAACTGCAGAAAAAGAGTCCAAAATTGCAGAACAAAATGACACACGATTGTAAGTACTCACGTAGTGTCAGAGAAAGCTGAGGAGAGAAAAGAAGCGAAGGTATGGATAGGAGAGAACAAGGCGTTGATAAATGGAATATGGTGGTTCTGGGATGAGGAGGAGGAGGTGATAAGAAAAGGATGGGGAAGAAAGGGAAGGGAAGGAGTGAAGGAAAACTTGGGAGAAGGGCGAGAGAGGGCACAAGAGGGGATGTAGAGGTAAGGGCAGAAAGGGGAGGAGTGGGGGGAGAGGGATGGAGTGAGATGGGAAAAGTGTGTGGGGAAGAGAAAGAAGAGGGAGTGTAGATGGAATAAAGGGGTGCAGGGGGGCAAGGGAGCCGTGGGATGGAGGTGGGAGAGGCTGTGGGTGAAAAGGGGAAAAGAGTAATTGGGGTGGCTTTTTGGAATGTGACGGGGTTGGGAAAAAAAGATGTGGATTTTTGGAAAAAGATTGCGAGATGGGATATAGTGGTTTTGCTGGAGACGTGGTTGGATAGGAGAGGCTGGGAACGTGTAAAAGATAGGTTACCGAGGAGCTACGGGTGGTCAGTGCAAATGGTGGGGAGAAAGTACAAGAAGGGGAGAGCAATGAGAGGGATGTTAATGAGAGTAAGAAAAGAGCTGGAAGTAATAGAATTGGGAAGCAGAGGAGTAGTATAGTAAAGCGGATTCTAACACTGGGATCTGAGGGGGGTGCGGGGGCAGGGGGGGAATTTCACGACACGTTTTTGCCGTACTGACCGAGATGATGTCACGTGGGGGGAGTGAGAGGAACATTTCACGGCATGTATTTTGTCGTGCTAACCACACCTTAAAGGGAAGGGGTGATGCAACATGCCTACTCGCTCGCACGCCAATGTTCTTTTTGCCGTGCTAACTGCGTTTTGGAGGGGGGTGATGTCACCTCGATTTGTGCGGGGGCAGGGGGAATTTCGCGGCACGCGTCTTTGCCGTATTGACCGTGATGATGTCTCGTGGAGGGGAGCGGGAGGAACATTTCACGGCATGTATTTTGTCGTGCTAACCACGCCTTGAAGGGAGGGGGTGATGCCACCTCGCAGCGTTACCATAGATGATATCACTTAAGCACTGCGCTCTCACTCCTTCCCTGTATGCCTTCTTGCTTGCACGCTAACGCTCTCAATCGTCGTCTTTGAGGAGGGGTGATGCCACCTTGCGATGCTAATTATAGCATAGGTGATGGAAGCGCACATGCGTTTTCATTCTCACTCCCTCCCATATATTGCGCTCATCTTTACAGCAGACGCTGCGATGTGGTGTGGCGATGCATCATCCTCCACCCCCGCCCCAAATACACACGTTTTATTCTCGCTCGCTTGCTCATGCTCTCCCACGGCTTATCTTATACTTCGCACGCCAATGTTCTCAATCGCACGCGTTCTTATTTCTAAGATGTTCTCAGGAATGGAAGAGAATAGGGAAAATAATAATAATAATTTGTTTGAATGTAATATATTTTTTTTCATTTTATTTATTTTAAAAAGAATGTATAAAAATGGTTTTATTAACATATTATTTATTAAAATTATTTATTTTATTTTTTACATACACAAATAATTAAATATTTAAAAATTATAAGAAAATTGAAAAAATTATTAAGAAATAAGAGACTAAAAAATTATATAAAAAATTATATGAAAAAATATATAAGATTTCGGTAACACAAGAGATACATTTTATCAAGAGGTATGGCAATGTCTCACACCAAGTGACCGTTGCATATTAAATACTTTATACTATTATATATAACATGATCGCACTATAGAACGTGTATCATACGTCTATTAAACTGATATCAAAGATCTATTATACGTCTATGTCTACGTCTACCATACGTCTATCGTACATCGTACGTCTATCATACTACTACATTGTACTACTGACGTTTGAGTGTAGTACGTTAGACGTTTCATAATAGTATGGTTGACGGACGCGTTCTTATTTCCAAGATGTTCTCAGGAATGGAAGAGAATAGGGAAAATAATAATAATTTGCTTGAATGTAATATATTTATTCTTTTTATTTTATTTATTTTAAAAGAAATACATAAAGATGGTTTTATTAAAACGTTATTAAAAATTATTTATTTAATTATTTATTTTTAATATACACAAATAATTTTATTGGTCTTTATTAGATAAATTTTGCTTCTTATTTATTTTTAATAAGTATACAAATAATTTTAGTTATTTTCATTAAATAAATTATTTAAATGAAAAATATCCGGTTCGCCATAATAGTAGTAATACCACCATCCATGTAAAGTTGATTCGCACCATAAGAAGTCCAGTTCATCTCGTAGTTTTTTTCGTTCTTTTTCAATATTTATTTTTTTTTTTGTATATTTATGAAACCTACTACCTCGAGATTTTCGATTCATAGGTATTCGTGGCATTCGTCACAATTCATTGTGGCTGACTGACTGACTGACTGATTGAGTGACAGATTAATGCAAGCAGAGTCCATTTATTTTTACAATCAAAATGTACGTGATTTATCTTCAAAACGCTGATACCTCATTGTTCTCATAGTAAAATGAGAACACCTCTAAGCAATTTTTTATTTTAACATGCACATGCAGCTTAAATTTTCGATAACACAAGAGATACGTTTTATCAAGAGGTATGGCAGTATCTCACACCAAGTGGCCGTTGCATATTAAATACTTTATATTATAATATATAACATGATCGCACTATTGAACGTGTATCATAGGTCTATTAAACTGATATCAAACATCTATTATACGTCTACGTCTACGTCTACCATACGTCTATCGTACATCGACCATACGTCTATCGTACGTCTACCATACGTCTGTGGTACGTCTACCATATGTCTATCGTACATCGTACGTCTATCATACTACTACATTGTACTACTGACGTTCGAGTGTAGTACGTTAGACGTTTCATAATAATATGGTTGACGACAAGCTTAATCCCGTGCACGCGGGGTGTTACTTCGAATTGCCGCTGTCGGTAAGTGACAAGCGTGCAATAATTAATGTACATTCGAAGGACAATGCTTGCTTCGCGTGGTCCATGGTGGCTGCCCTGTACCCCGCCGAAAATCATGCAAACCGAGTGTCATCTTACCCGCATTATTCGACTGTTTTGAAGTTTGACGATATACAATTTCCAATGAAAGTAAAAGACATTGGAAAATTTGAACGTTTAAACGACGTATCGGTAAATGTGTACACTACCGAATTGGACAGAAAAGAAAAGATAGAATACGTTGTACCATTACGACTGACCGAAGATATGAAGGAGAAACACGTCAATCTCTTCTACGTGGAAGATAAACACGACGTCACCAACGGTCACTTTGCGTGGATTAAGAACCTGTCGCGCCTGGTCAGCTCACAGCTGAGCAAAAAAAAGAACAAGAAATTCATTTGCGATCGGTAAGTGTAATATATAAAAAACATTTTCACACATTTAATTATTGTTTAGTAAAAAAATAAAATTTTTTTATTACAGTTGCCTGCTTTACTTTCACTTAGAGGAAAAATTGCAGTCGCACGAAACGGAGTGCAAGAAAGTAAATGACTGCGCCATCATACTACCGAGAGAGGACCAGAAATGGCTAGAATTCGACTCACACAACAACAAGGAGCGCGTACCATTTTTAATTTACGCCGATTTGGAGTGTATGCTGAAGAAGATGGAGAACGAAACAGAGAACACGTCGAGTTTCGCGTATCAACACCACGAGGCATAGCTTACTATGTTAAATGCTCGTTCGACGACGCGTTATCGATGTATCGTTTTTGTCGCGATAAGGACTGCGTCGTGTGGTTCGCAAAAGAATTAGAAAATCTTGCGTACGATATGAAAGCCCGAATATCTGCCAATGTTCCAATGGAACAATTAACTATACAGCAGAAAGAAGTATTTTTAAACGCGACGAACTGTCATATATGCGAAAAACCATTTATATCAAATAAGGGCCTTACCCGTAACGAGTGGCCGCTAACGATCAGTATTGCATCAGTCGCTTGAACAGTTTTTGGCATCGCTCTTGAACTACGTACAATGGCAAGCGAAGTATCCGGACGTTTTCCTTATCGAGAACATTTTGAGGAAGAAAGGAAATAAAGTCTACGTTAAACCCGTTGGCTGGGGTTCGATGGATCGCATAATTCGTGGATAAATAAAAGAGACGTTATTTGATTTATATACATATATATTTTGTAATACACGCATATATTTGTAACAAACATTGTAATGCAAAATCAACTTCAATTAGTAATAATGATAAGCATCGCATTAACTGTCAAATAGTATTACAAAATGTTATAAAAATGTAAATAAAGTATTAAAAGTATCAAAATGTATTAACCTAATTACAATATATGTATTACGATGGTATACGCCAATGTCCCCAAGTCAATGTTTCAGTAAAATCAGGCAAGATGTAACGCTTGTCATCGAACGGGCTGAGAGCAATCTTTTTTTCTTTGATTGTGTGTACATCGTGGAGTTTCGAACGTATACACGCTTGCTGACGAGTCATTTCTATCCCGTCGTACAAGCAACGCGTATAATCTTCAAACGTTATAGTTTGTTCTACAACGCTATTCTTTACACCTTTCGCCTTTTTTGTATCTTTTTTCCCTTCTACTCTCACCACATACATTTTTGCTCTTAGCCCTACAAATTCGGTCATAATCTTGCCACAATTCTCGTCTTTCATTAGCCCTGGAACCTTCCTCGCAAATAAGAATTTGCGAGAGGCATATTATATACGTTGTCCGCGGGATAATCGCTCGTGTCGTATCTCGTGATATCACGTTTCATATCCATGTACACATCGTCACACTCAATGACATAGATGAGGCTGTCTGTATAGAGTATCTTACATTTATTTTTATACAATGGTAGCATATAATTGTAGTGAAATTCGTAAAGGCAGATTTTCGAAACGTCGAGAATACACATACCTACATATATTGGTTTGTTAAATTTTACCGAGAGTTTACGCATCTCTATGGAGATACCTATGCGAAACCAGATTTTCTGCGAAAACGCTGCGACTATGAAAATTCGGAGCAGAGATCATGACCTCTGTCCCGTAACGGCCTTCCCATTGCGTTACTAATTTTATATTAACGTGATTACGTACATTTTCCATGGTTTTACCGAAAACTGCATTATTCATTAATTTGTATAAATTTTTCTCGAAATCATTTTTCGCGTTTGTTCGAAACTCTGTGTTTAATTCTATATAATCGCGGAGCCAGGTGGATTGAGCGAATTGAAGTACGCGAATTGAAGTATTTTTACGATTCAGACCCCGTGACGCGTGCACTGTTGAAGATTGCGGTAGTGGATGACGTAACGCTTTTTATCATGCACTGTCGCTAGCAATTTCTTTTGTCTTGACCTTGGAGGCTTATCGCTCGAAGGACAAAACGGTAAGTCACTGTGTCGATCGTGCAGCTGATTCTCATGTGCAAGGTCAACTTCCAATATATATTTGGTGTCTGAGTCAAATGCGATCGCGTTTACATCGACGCGTTTCTAAAAGCTTGTCGGCATCATCAACGTACTCGTACGGAAAAACGCCTTTGCGCGTGAGGAGTTCGAAATCCTCGTTTGACAACGTGGAAAATTCGGAACGAGTAATGTTTAATTGTTCAATACCTAGAAACAACGCCAATTTTTCGAGACTTGCACTTAGGAATTTATATGAGTCGATGAATCGAAATCGTATACAATTTCGTACTTCGCCCGATTTTGTTCCTACACCGGTAGCTGCGACGTGTTTAGTGAACAAAATATATTTTTCTTTATTAATCGGTAGTAGGTCGATCTTACCTTCTAACGCGGTAGAAATTTCTTTTATTATAAAATGCGCGTCGTAACCGCTCAAATTGTGAAAAACGACTGGAATAACATACGTATTCTTATAATTTAAATTACATTTATTATGAGCGGGACCGCGATATTTGCCGGTCAAATGACAGTGATCACGCACCCGCCGATTGTCAAGCCACTCGTTAAATGGTGATGTTTGCAGTTATTAATGTTGTATTGGAAACGTGTAGATGGAGAGGGGAGGCTTTCCCCTCTTTTCAATAATTGCATCATCATCATCGTTATCGCTTGAACATGTCACGACACCTTTTTGCGTTCCGGCAACGTTGTACAAGAACGAAATATGAACAACCTATACGAAACATGAAAAAAAACGTTGGAGAAACGTCCAGACCCGAAAATTGTCCTTCCCTTCCACTACGAGCGGAGAAGTCATTCGAGGAATTCAATACATTAAAAAATAAATTTGCATTTACTGAATTCGTAAGTACAGTGGATCTTTAAATACTTATTTTTATCTTCTTCAATACATAAATTTTTTTACATAGTTATCATTTATTTTCTTGTATGTTTTGAAGGTCAGTTACCTTAATAGATATATCACTTACGATTCAGATAAATGGAATGCTACTACTTGCCACATGTCCGTCATAGTGCATAATGAGCTTGCAAGACAAATTAGCTGGAAAGAAACCGAAAGAATAAAAATCCCTTTTTATAGGACAAAACTTTAGGAGACTTTGTTTCGTAAATATCGATTTATCGATTTAATATATGTTTCATTTTTTATATATTATGTCTTTAAAAAATGTCTATATTGTAACACATGAACACACGTGCGTACACAAACACACACACATACCTGTTTCCTTTGAGAAAATTCAATATGGTGATGATGAAATAGATAATTTTTTTATTGCTTTTTCTTTCATTACTGTTTAGGTGCTGTAATGAGTCGTTTTAAAGATAAATACCGTTGAAGACTGTTGAAGAAGTTGTGAAGCGTTGGTTGAATGCCACTGGACAACGTAAATGAGATAATTTACATTATTCTTATTTTTTTAATTTCACTTTTTCTCTTAAAGTTTCCACATTTCCATGTTTTATATAATTATTTTTTATATAATTATTTTATTATTAATTCTTTTATTTCGATTAATTCGATTTGAAGTTATATATTTTGTTTTCTTAATTCATTTTAGGTTGCATTCCGATGTACACTGCCAGTACTGAAAATCTATAGTTCACGTTACATATATAGATTTTCAGTACTGGCAGTGTACATCGGAATGCAACCTAAAATGAATTAAGAAAACAAAATATATAACTTCAAATCGAATTAATCGAAATAAAAGAATTAATAATAAAATAATTATATAAAAAATAATTATATAAAACATGGAAATGTGGAAACTTTAAGAGAAAAAGTGAAATTAAAAAAATAAGAATAATGTAAATTATCTCATTTACGTTGTCCAGTGGCATTCAACCAACGCTTCACAACTTCTTCAACAGTCTTCAACGGTATTTATCTTTAAAACGACTCATTACAGCACCTAAACAGTAATGAAAGAAAAAGCAATAAAAAAATTATCTATTTCATCATCACCATATTGAATTTTCTCAAAGGAAACAGGTATGTGTGTGTGTTTGTGTACGCACGTGTGTTCATGTGTTACAATATAGACATTTTTTAAAGACATAATATATAAAAAATGAAACATATATTAAATCGATAAATCGATATTTACGAAACAAAGTCTCCTAAAGTTTTGTCCTATAAAAAGGGATTTTTATTCTTTCGGTTTCTTTCCAGCTAATTTGTCTTGCAAGCTCATTATGCACTATGACGGACATGTGGCAAGTAGTAGCATTCCATTTATCTGAATCGTAAGTGATATATCTATTAAGGTAACTGACCTTCAAAACATACAAGAAAATAAATGATAACTATGTAAAAAAATTTATGTATTGAAGAAGATAAAAATAAGTATTTAAAGATCCACTGTACTTACGAATTCAGTAAATGCAAATTTATTTTTTAATGTATTGAATTCCTCGAATGACTTCTCCGCTCGTAGTGGAAGGGAAGGACAATTTTCGGGTCTGGACGTTTCTCCAACGTTTTTTTTCATGTTTCGTATAGGTTGTTCATATTTCGTTCTTGTACAACGTTGCCGGAACGCAAAAAGGTGTCGTGACATGTTCAAGCGATAACGATGATGATGATGCAATTATTGAAAAGAGGGGAAAGCCTCCCCTCTCCATCTACACGTTTCCAATACAACATTAATAACTGCAAACATCACCATTTAACGAGTGGCTTGACAATCGGCGGGTGCGTGATCACTGTCATTTGACCGGCAAATATCGCGGTCCCGCTCATAATAAATGTAATTTAAATTATAAGAATACGTATGTTATTCCAGTCGTTTTTCACAATTTGAGCGGTTACGACGCGCATTTTATAATAAAAGAAATTTCTACCGCGTTAGAAGGTAAGATCGACCTACTACCGATTAATAAAGAAAAATATATTTTGTTCACTAAACACGTCGCAGCTACCGGTGTAGGAACAAAATCGGGCGAAGTACGAAATTGTATACGATTTCGATTCATCGACTCATATAAATTCCTAAGTGCAAGTCTCGAAAAATTGGCGTTGTTTCTAGGTATTGAACAATTAAACATTACTCGTTCCGAATTTTCCACGTTGTCAAACGAGGATTTCGAACTCCTCACGCGCAAAGGCGTTTTTCCGTACGAGTACGTTGATGATGCCGACAAGCTTTTAGAAACGCGTCGATGTAAACGCGATCGCATTTGACTCAGACACCAAATATATATTGGAAGTTGACCTTGCACATGAGAATCAGCTGCACGATCGACACAGTGACTTACCGTTTTGTCCTTCGAGCGATAAGCCTCCAAGGTCAAGACAAAAGAAATTGCTAGCGACAGTGCATGATAAAAAGCGTTACGTCATCCACTACCGCAATCTTCAACAGTGCACGCGTCACGGGGTCTGAATCGTAAAAATACTTCAATTCGCGTACTTCAATTCGCTCAATCCACCTGGCTCCGCGATTATATAGAATTAAACACAGAGTTTCGAACAAACGCGAAAAATGATTTCGAGAAAAATTTATACAAATTAATGAATAATGCAGTTTTCGGTAAAACCATGGAAAATGTACGTAATCACGTTAATATAAAATTAGTAACGCAATGGGAAGGCCGTTACGGGACAGAGGTCATGATCTCTGCTCCGAATTTTCATAGTCGCAGCGTTTTCGCAGAAAATCTGGTTTCGCATAGGTATCTCCATAGAGATGCGTAAACTCTCGGTAAAATTTAACAAACCAATATATGTAGGTATGTGTATTCTCGACGTTTCGAAAATCTGCCTTTACGAATTTCACTACAATTATATGCTACCATTGTATAAAAATAAATGTAAGATACTCTATACAGACAGCCTCATCTATGTCATTGAGTGTGACGATGTGTACATGGATATGAAACGTGATATCACGAGATACGACACGAGCGATTATCCCGCGGACAACGTATATAATATGCCTCTCGCAAATTCTTATTTGCGAGGAAGGTTCCAGGGCTAATGAAAGACGAGAATTGTGGCAAGATTATGACCGAATTTGTAGGGCTAAGAGCAAAAATGTATGTGGTGAGAGTAGAAGGGAAAAAAGATACAAAAAAGGCGAAAGGTGTAAAGAATAGCGTTGTAGAACAAACTATAACGTTTGAAGATTATACGCGTTGCTTGTACGACGGGATAGAAATGACTCGTCAGCAAGCGTGTATACGTTCGAAACTCCACGATGTACACACAATCAAAGAAAAAAAGATTGCTCTCAGCCCGTTCGATGACAAGCGTTACATCTTGCCTGATTTTACTGAAACATTGACTTGGGGACATTGGCGTATACCATCGTAATACATATATTGTAATTAGGTTAATACATTTTGATACTTTTAATACTTTATTTACATTTTTATAACATTTTGTAATACTATTTGACAGTTAATGCGATGCTTATCATTATTACTAATTGAAGTTGATTTTGCATTACAATGTTTGTTACAAATATATGCGTGTATTACAAAATATATATGTATATAAATCAAATAACGTCTCTTTTATTTATCCACGAATTATGCGATCCATCGAACCCCAGCCAACGGGTTTAACGTAGACTTTATTTCCTTTCTTCCTCAAAATGTTCTCGATAAGGAAAACGTCCGGATACTTCGCTTGCCATTGTACGTAGTTCAAGAGCGATGCCAAAAACTGTTCAAGCGACTGATGCAATACTGATCGTTAGCGGCCACTCGTTACGGGTAAGGCCCTTATTTGATATAAATGGTTTTTCGCATATATGACAGTTCGTCGCGTTTAAAAATACTTCTTTCTGCTGTATAGTTAATTGTTCCATTGGAACATTGGCAGATATTCGGGCTTTCATATCGTACGCAAGATTTTCTAATTCTTTTGCGAACCACACGACGCAGTCCTTATCGCGACAAAAACGATACATCGATAACGCGTCGTCGAACGAGCATTTAACATAGTAAGCTATGCCTCGTGGTGTTGATACGCGAAACTCGACGTGTTCTCTGTTTCGTTCTCCATCTTCTTCAGCATACACTCCAAATCGGCGTAAATTAAAAATGGTACGCGCTCCTTGTTGTTGTGTGAGTCGAATTCTAGCCATTTCTGGTCCTCTCTCGGTAGTATGATGGCGCAGTCATTTACTTTCTTGCACTCCGTTTCGTGCGACTGCAATTTTTCCTCTAAGTGAAAGTAAAGCAGGCAACTGTAATAAAAAAATTTTATTTTTTTACTAAACAATAATTAAATGTGTGAAAATGTTTTTTATATATTACACTTACCGATCGCAAATGAATTTCTTGTTCTTTTTTTTGCTCAGCTGTGAGCTGACCAGGCGCGACAGGTTCTTAATCCACGCAAAGTGACCGTTGGTGACGTCGTGTTTATCTTCCACGTAGAAGAGATTGACGTGTTTCTCCTTCATATCTTCGGTCAGTCGTAATGGTACAACGTATTCTATCTTTTCTTTTCTGTCCAATTCGGTAGTGTACACATTTACCGATACGTCGTTTAAACGTTCAAATTTTCCAATGTCTTTTACTTTCATTGGAAATTGTATATCGTCAAACTTCAAAACAGTCGAATAATGCGGGTAAGATGACACTCGGTTTGCATGATTTTCGGCGGGGTACAGGGCAGCCACCATGGACCACGCGAAGCAAGCATTGTCCTTCGAATGTACATTAATTATTGCACGCTTGTCACTTACCGACAGCGGCAATTCGAAGTAACACCCCGCGTGCACGGGATTAAGCTTGTCGTCAACCATATTATTATGAAACGTCTAACGTACTACACTCGAACGTCAGTAGTACAATGTAGTAGTATGATAGACGTACGATGTACGATAGACATATGGTAGACGTACCACAGACGTATGGTAGACGTACGATAGACGTATGGTCGATGTACGATAGACGTATGGTAGACGTAGACGTAGACGTATAATAGATGTTTGATATCAGTTTAATAGACCTATGATACACGTTCAATAGTGCGATCATGTTATATATTATAATATAAAGTATTTAATATGCAACGGCCACTTGGTGTGAGATACTGCCATACCTCTTGATAAAACGTATCTCTTGTGTTATCGAAAATTTAAGCTGCATGTGCATGTTAAAATAAAAAATTGCTTAGAGGTGTTCTCATTTTACTATGAGAACAATGAGGTATCAGCGTTTTGAAGATAAATCACGTACATTTTGATTGTAAAAATAAATGGACTCTGCTTGCATTAATCTGTCACTCAATCAGTCAGTCAGTCAGTCAGCCACAATGAATTGTGACGAATGCCACGAATACCTATGAATCGAAAATCTCGAGGTAGTAGGTTTCATAAATATACAAAAAAAAAAATAAATATTGAAAAAGAACGAAAAAAACTACGAGATGAACTGGACTTCTTATGGTGCGAATCAACTTTACATGGATGGTGGTATTACTACTATTATGGCGAACCGGATATTTTTCATTTAAATAATTTATTTAATGAAAATAACTAAAATTATTTGTATACCTATTAAAAATAAATAAGAAGCAAAATTTATCTAATAAAGACAAATAAAATTATTTGTGTATATTAAAAATAAATAATTAAATAAATAATTTTTAATAACGTTTTAATAAAACCATCTTTATGTATTTCTTTTAAAATAAATAAAATAAAAAGAATAAATATATTACATTCAAGCAAATTATTATTATTTTCCCTATTCTCTTCCATTCCTGAGAACATCTTGGAAATAAGAACGCGTCCGTCAACCATACTATTATGAAACGTCTAACGTACTACACTCAAACGTCAGTAGTACAATGTAGTAGTATGATAGACGTACGATGTACGATAGACGTATGGTAGACGTAGACATAGACGTATAATAGATCTTTGATATCAGTTTAATAGACGTATGATACACGTTCTATAGTGCGATCATGTTATATATAATAGTATAAAGTATTTAATATGCAACGGTCACTTGGTGTGAGACATTGCCATACCTCTTGATAAAATGTATCTCTTGTGTTATCGAAATCTTATATATTTTTTCATATAATTTTTTATATAATTTTTTAGTCTCTTATTTCTTAATAATTTTTTCAATTTTCTTATAATTTTTAAATATTTAATTATTTGTGTATGTAAAAAATAAAATAAATAATTTTAATAAATAATATGTTAATAAAACCATTTTTATATATTCTTTTTAAAATAAAAAAAAAAAAATATATTACATTCAAACAAATTATTATTATTATTTTCCCTATTCTCTTCCATTCCTGAGAACATCTTAGAAATAAGAACGCGTGCGATTGAGAACATTGGCGTGCGAAGTATAAGATAAGCCGTGGGAGAGCATGAGCAAGCGAGCGAGAATAAAACGTGTGTATTTGGGGGTTGGGGGGGAGGATGATGCATCGCCACACCACATCGCAGCGTCTGCTGTACCAAAGATGAGCGCAATATATGGGAGGGAGTGAGAAAGAAAACGCATGTGCGCTTCCATCACCTATGCTATAATTAGCATCGCAATGTGGCATCACCCCTCCTCAAAGACGACGATTGAGAGCGTTGGCGTGCGAGCAAGAAGGCATACAGGGAAGGAGTGAGAGCGCAGTGCTTAAGTGATGTCATCTATGGTAACGCCGCGAGGTGGCATCACCTCCTCCCTTCAAGGCGTGGTTAGCACGACAAAATACATGCCGTAAAATGTTCCTCCCGCTCCCCTCCACGATACATCATCACGGTCAATACGGTAAAGACGCGTGCCGTGAAATTTCCCCTGCCCCCGCACAAATCGTGGTGACATCACCCCCCTCCAAAACGCAGTTAGCACGGCAAAAAGAACATTGGCGTGCGAGCGAGTAGGCATGTGGCATCACCCCCTCCCTTCAAGGTGTGGTTAGCACGACAAAATACATGCGGTGAAATGTTCCTCCCACTCCCCCCACGTGACATCATCACGGTCAGTACGGCAAAAACGTGTCGTGAAATTCCTCCCTGCCCCCGCACCCCCCTCAGATCCCAGAGTTAGAATCCGCCTTACTATACTACTCAGAGGGACATTGGAAGGTTCGATTGCGGGTACGATGAGAATAGGGGGGCGGTGGAGATTTGGAGAATAGTAGGGGTTTATAGTAACGGGGATTTAAAGGAAAATGGGAAAAGATTAAAAACTGGTCGGAAGAGAAATAGGCTGGTTTACGCACGCTAGTGGGGTAGGGGGGAGATTTTAACGCAAGAACGGGGAATTTGGGAGGACGGCAGGAGGGAGGAGGAAGAGGTTAAGTGATTTATTTTTAATGGGTGTGGAAAGAATGATGAAGAAAGAAGAATAGACTTATTTAGGGTGGAGGGTAGACTCGGTGCTGGATTATGTGATGGGGGAGGAAGAAGTGTGGAAGAGAGTGGTAAGAGTGAAAGTGGAGGACAGAATGGATTTAGACCACTTCTCGGTAGTGGTTGAAATTGAATAATGGAGGGAGGAGAGGTAATTCCGTGGCTGAGCAATCAACTGTGGGAACCGTCTTATTCCATGCTTTGCATTGCAAGATATTTTAATGGAATTTGAAATTTTTCGAAAAAGTGGCACGTTTTCTCGTACCTGGTCGTATCACACTTTTTCAATTACGAGTTACCGTGAAAGTAATTAGTAGCCAATTTTTCTGGTTGACGAATCGTTGACGAAGCATTGACGAATAACGAAATTGTGCCGCGTTGTAAGCGCACGTCGTAATATATACCCTTATTATTCTTGATTTGATAAGAATCAATAAACGATGGTCACGCTCTTCGATTGACATTTTGCGCATGCGGTCTGAATAGAGTCTTTTTCCTAGAGATTTGTTCATTTCAAAATAGGTTGCTCTTGATTCTGCACGTGCTTGCGGTGGCCGTTACCGATTCGTCACGGACAACGTTTAAGAGACGCAATGAATCGTTTGCTACTTATTGAGTGAATAACCAGGTAGGTACCAATTAGTGATCGCCGATTGTGGTGCCAAGTAATTATCGTCTTGTTATTTGTCCCACATAATACATTGCAATAAACAATGTTGCTACATAATTATAAGGAAATAAAATATTGTAAATGTATTTTTACATAATTTCCTTCTACTGTTAATACTATTAAATTTATTATGTATCACGTAAGAATTAGCAGGGCTGCGTTCAAAAACATTGCCTGGATACACTCAGACATTATTCTACCTTTTTTTAACATTTGGTAAACAATAAAGATAAAATAAGAACTCTAATGTTACTGAACATAATCGTATAGAATGTTAATCAAAGAATTATTTTGATATGACAATCTCGATAGTAGCAATATTACCAGCATGCTCACATAGATAATCGTATTAACAAAAAAAAAAAAAATGCTATGCTTCTATATAAAAATTCAATAATAAAAAAAAACACTCGAATCTACATATATTTGTGTGATATGTTCAAGCTTAAAAAGAATGAGAAAAAATGTGCAATGAAATGTTATTAAAATGTTATTAAACCTTAAACACACCGATCCCGTAAAATACGTAAACTCATTTTCCGGTCTAAAACCAGTATTTATAGTAGTAGATGTTAGAGGCGGGTTTTAACTCAATTTGGGGTAGGGGAAAAGAGAGATATATGACGTCACGGGGGGTGGTCACCCTCTTTATTTAATTTAATTAATATCAAGCAATTAATTAAAATAATTTTTACATCAAGCTGTTAATTAAAATAATTTTATATAAAGTTATTAACATAATTTTTATATTATACTATTAATTCAAATAATTTTTTATATTATTTTATATCAATTTATTAAAAATTTTAAATAGGAAAACAAAATAACAATTGTTGGAGAAATTGCCCCACCACCATAAGTCCCTGGAATAGTTCTCTCTCTCTCTCTCTCCCTCCCTCTCTTTCTCTCTCTCTTTCCAATAACGTTTTTTTCCCAAATAATTGTTATTTGCTAAACTAATTTTTAATAAATTATTATGAATTTTTATTATGTTTATATTAGGTTAACATTAATATTAATTTAATTAAAATTTTATATTAATTTATTAAAAATTAGTTATACAATAAAATATTTTCTTTTATAACAAATTCTTTTATTACAGATAGTAATTACACAATATGCCTACAAAATGTTGCAAAATACAGAGTTTACAAGAGTCTAGTAACGGAAGAATTGTCGCTGTAGTCTCAGTGTTCCTAATTTATACAGCTAGCAATATCGCATAGTATATTCTGGAAAAGTGTTAAAGTGATATCATTCAAACCTAGAAATTTCTCATAGATATTACTTATTAAAAAAAAGTCTCCAAAAAAATTTTTATTCAATTTAATTGTAGAAAGAAAATGCTTTTCAAAATCTATTGTTTTTTTTGTCATAAGAAATTTGCTCTATTCAAGATTGACATAATTTATCTTTATGGGCTTCTTTTCAGTGTAGACCCTCCAAAAACATGTAATGACATGTGATTATGTGCTTTAAAAGAAAATTATGATAAAAAATATAAAAGGCAATTATTTCCATCAAGACAATGTACTATATCAATGCTTTTTAAAATACCATTGTACGAGGTCTGTTAGAAAAGTATCCGACCTTATTTGTTTTGCGAAAACCTGATAGATTTGAATCAAGCGCACTTGCACGAGCCGACCTTGAACCTTTGTGGGGATGCGTGAATTTTTTCGCACCTGTCGATAGCGTCAGTCACTGGCAAGCAGCGTTTGAATAAGATTATGTGTAGTGCTCTCGTTGCAACGTCGGTTTTTAGGTCTCGATACAATTGCAAAGGCTACTTGATCTCAAATATCTTTTCAGGTACGACCACAGCTAACGTACATTTCTTTACAAAAAAAATCACGCATGCCCACAAAGATTCAAGGTTGGCTCGTGTAAACGAGTTTGATTCTATCCAAATCTCTCTGGTTTTCGCAAAAAAATAAGTTTGAATACTTTTCTAACAGACCTCGTATTGTTTTATTTTGACATAGGATATCAGCTTTTTTTAAAATTGACATGATTTATCTTTATGGGTTTCTTTTAGTGTAAACCCTACAAAATATGTAATGACATGTGACTATCTGTTTTAAAAGAAAATCTCCAAAAGAATTTCTATTTAACTTAGTCATAGAAAGAAAATACTTTTCAAAATAGTATTGTTTTATTTTGATATAGAAAATCCGCTCTATTCAAGATTGAAATGATTTATCTTTATGGGTTGCTTTTCAAGGTAAACTCTACAAAACATATAATGGCATGTGACTATCTCTTAAAATTAATAAAAGCTAAAAAAAATGTGTTCCATGATGAATGGTTTTTTTTCAAAAACATTGAATCTTGACAACATCAAGATAAAACATACATTTTTCAAAAATATATACTTAAATTGTTCTGGCTCAGTATAAAACCGAGAAATCTAAGCTACCCTGGGTCAGTTTTAGAGTTCTTGGTTCACTGAAAAATTCAGTAAGAAGTTTCGTGAAAAGTTCAATAAGAGAAAGTTTTATGAGAAAATCTGTAAGAAGATTTTGAATATCAATTTACATTTTTTCCTCACAAAGATGGAAAAAGAAGAAAATATAGTATCGCAAAATAAAATAGAGATAGAAGATGAATTTGAATTAATGGACGATTCAGAAGAAGAAGATTTTGAAGTAGAAAAAGATTTTGACCACATTTCTTTGGATGATTCCAATTATGAAAGTAAGAAGAAACGCTCGACAAAAAGCTTCAAGGGGAAAAAGTTCAAGATTTCAAACAAACAGAAATAAACACTTTTAATTACTTTAAAAAAAATGAGCGTAGTATACTTTATTTCTTGGAGAGAGACTACCCACAACATAAGTATTGCTCTTACTGCGTAGTAAGTTCACGTGGTGATTTTGAAGGTACCTGTACTGTTCGTAGACACAGTATTCATAAAGTTACAGATATCCGCAGTAAATATTGTACATAATGTGCCACCCCGTTGTGTCAAATTATGCCGTGTAATTTGTACTACATTTGCACTACATTTGTACAAATTGAAGAAAGACTATTGCAAAAGACATTTTTAAAATTATATATTCATCAGCGTTTTTCTTTTTTTCGAGTTATTCAAGAAAATGAAACATCTCGATCAGATGAAACTTCAATTGCTGGAGCAGTGCCGCAAGATTACTACCTTGGTGGAGTGTTTCGCGTGGCTGTAACGATGCAAAAATTGCATTGAGCAGCTCAAAGAACTTAGTCGCGTTAAGCGTCCTCGGCTCACCGTTGGGCATAAACAATCTGTGATGGCAAGGATCGCGCGACTCGCGGATGAAAAGACTGTGTTAGAGCGATGGTTCGTGCACATTGGTGATGATTTCGCGGGCACTAGTGATAACGCGTCAGTTTCTTGAAGATGCGCGGGAAATTGTGATTGAGCGAGTGCGAGAGACTATTGAAAAACATTGTAAAGGTGAACACCGTGTTCAACGGTGAATTTACGATTCGTAGTGAACGTGACAATAAAAATGTTGCCACTAAAAATTATGAACTTTATCGCGCTTCAAATCTGCACGAGTGGTACGAGCAGCGCGTCATTGAAGTCACGTTAGCGATTCTTGATGAGTTCCAGAAACGTGATAGCGGATGGAAATTGTTGCAAATCCTAAATTTAATAATAAATATAAATAAATTCAATCCTTTACATACGTAATAGGATGTGATATCGTATTACCGCATGAAATTATTATATGTTGAAAAGAGCAATGATCAACGTGAAATCTAAAGACAATGCGTGTTTCGCGTGGTCAGTGGTGGCTGCTCTGCATCCAGTCAAACGTAATGCAGAACAAACATCTTATCCGCATTACGCAACGGTATTTAACTTTGACGGCATAAAGCTTCCAGTGGTGCTAAAAGACATTACAAAATTTAAACGTGTGAACAGTGTGTCGATTACTGTATACGGTGTCAAGAAGGGAGGTAAGAATCTGAGCGTTCTTCCAATACTACTTACCGATGACAAGGAGAGACACGTTAATATGCTGTACATTCAAGATCCACGAGACAACAATCTCGGCCATTATGCGTGAATCAAAAATCTGTCCCGTTTCGTGAGCTCACAATTAAGCAAGAAAAAGAATAAAAAATATATTTGCTATTGGTAAGTATAACCATAAAAAGAAAAACATATTTGTATAAAAAATATTTTTAAAATATTTAAAAATTGTTTCTTTATTTTTTTTTACAGATGTCTGCATTACTTCAGTACCTGTGAAAATTGGAGGCTCATACAGTGGAATGCAAACAAATGAATGATTGCGCCATCCGACTGCCAAACGAGGATAACAAGTGGCTCGAATTCAGCCACCTGTGCAACAAGGAGCGCGAGTCATTTATTGTTTACACGGATTTGGAGTACGTTCTGCGCAAGATGGAAGAGAGGCGTCGTATCAACATACGAGGTATTCAGTGTAGCATACTACGTGAAATGCTCGTATGACGACGCGTTATCCAGGTACCGTTCTCGTTGCAGTAATGATTGCGTTGCGTGACTTGTTAATGAATTAAAAGACTTGGCACATAATGTAAAAGCCCGAATATCTGCTAATGTCCCCATGAAAACACTGTTGAGACAACAAAACGAGGCGTACCGTAGCGGGACACGTTATTATATTTATGAGAAACTGTTTGCACTGGATGACACGCGGGTACGCGATTATTGCCATCTTACCAGTCGGTACCGTGGTCTTGCCCATTTAAACTGTAATCTAAATATATAAAATTTCACATTGCATTTCAATCGTGTTTCATAATTTATCAGAATATGATTCGAATTTTATTATTATATTAAAGAAATTGCTACCGCGTTTGAACGCAGGATCGATTTTCTGCTAATAAATAAAAATAAATACATCTCATTCACTAAACACGTTGAAGATAGCGCTGAAAAAAAAAATCGGGTAATTGTGCACTATAGGGGACCCAGCTCCAATCAGGTTGACCTTGACATATGTTATAGAGGCAAGGACACTGATTAACTTTTCTTTATAAATTAATTGGCGCTCTCCTATAGATTTCGAAATATATTTAGAGAAAGATAAAAAAGTTCTTTTTGATTATTTTAGAAAATATTCATTTTACAAGAAAATGGGTTAAACAAAAAATAAAGCTTGTGATAAGCTCTACAAATAAAATTCTATATATATTTTACTTAACTCCAATACTTTAGGAATTATAATCAAAAACCGTTTTAAAAAAACTCGGACAAATTCAAATTTTTACATGTTGTACAGAGAACGCTTGGGCGGGGGAGGGGCTCCGCCTCTTGCCCTGCAACTCCTTCCCGTATTTTTTCTAACCTAATCCACCCCGTTTCAGTTGGTCCACTAATGACGTGGTGGGTGCGGGTGCGGGAAAGGGTGGGCAATAATTTCAAATCTAATATTGCAACATGGTCAATTAGATATCCTTGGCCAAATTACAACTAAAATAGAATTAGGTTAGGTTAGAAAAAAATACGGTGAGGGGTTGCGGGAGAGGGGCTCCACCCCCATACGGGTAAACGCCCGCGTCGGACGGTGAGTTGCGCCGCCTTTGTCTACCATGTGTACACGGCCCGTGATTCGATAAGTTTATCGTCTTATTATTCAAGAAGTAAGAATCGGATAAAATTTTCGTACAGGAAAAATCATTTCAGAATTTATCCAAGAACACATCTTTACAGGGACACATGAGTTGTTCTGAATCACTCTGTATAACCTTTTTTATAGAACTTATCACGAGCTTCATTTTTTGTTTGACACATTTTTTTTGTAAAATAAATATTTTCTAAAATAATTAAGAAAAACTGTTTTTTCTTTCTTTAAGTATATCTCGAAAACTAGATGAAAGCGTCAATTAATTTATAAGAAGAAGTTGTTTAGTATCCTTGCCTCTATAATATATGTCAAGATCAACATGATTGGAGCTGTTCTCCTATAGTGCACAATTGAGTTCTCTAAAACATTGCATATAGTTACGATTTATAGATTTATACAAATTTCTCATTCTTAATCTTGATAAATTGGTATCGTTTTAAAATATTGATAAATTAAAATTTTCACGTTCCAAAGTTTCTTCACTGTCGAAAGAGGATTTTAAATTATTAACGCGCAAAGGCATCTTTCCCTATGAATATGTGGATCATGTGGACAAGCTGCAGGACACGCGCCTACCACTGCGCGAATCGTTTCACAGTTCTCTCGGTGAAACGGTGTCGGAGAACGATTACACTCGCGCCACAAATGTTTGGCAGCGGTTCTCCATCCAAACGCTCGGAGATTATAGCGATCTATATTTGAAACCGATGTACTGTTGTTGGCTGATATCTTTGAAAACTTTTGCTATAGTTGCATTACTAGTTACGGACTCGATCCCACACATTATTACACATTGCACGGTTATACGCGGGATGCAATGTTGAAATATACGTGAATAAAATTCGAGCTGCTGACAGACATTGATATGTTGTTTATTGAGCGCGGTATACGCGGGGGTCTAAGTCAATATTCCAAAGATACGCACAGACCAATAACAAGTACATGTGTTCGTATTACCCGTCGAAACCGTCGTTGTATTTAATGTACTACAACGTTAATAATTTGTATGGTTGGGCAATGTGTCAACCATTGTCCTACGATGAATTTCAGTGGGTTAAAGACGCCGAGAACTTTGACGCAAACGCAATCGCTTCAGATTTGCCTACAGGTTATATTCTCGAGGTGGATTTGAAGTATCCGCAACATCTCCATGACGCGTACGCCGATCTACCGTTTTGTCCGACGCGCAATAAGCCGTTCAATAAGCGACAAGATAAACTTCTCGCAACGGTTTATGACAAAAAGCGTTACGTCCATTACCGCAACCTGAAGTAGTGCACACGACACGGTCTTCGCGTAGCAAAAATTCACCGCATACTACAATTTGCGTAATCTCCATGGCTTTGCGATTACATTCAGCTTAACAGAGATTTTAGAACTCGTGCAAATAATGAATTTGAGAAAAATTTGTATAAATTAATGAATAATGCAGTATTCGGTTAAACCATGGAGAATGTGCGTAACCACGTCAATGTGAAATTATTAACTAAATGGGATGGACGGTTCGGTGCGGAGGCAATGATTGTCAAATTTCCACAGCCGTAGCACTTTTTCGGAAAATGTATTCGCGATAAAATTGCATAAATTCGAGGTGAAGTTCAACAAGCCAATTTACGTGGGTAAGTGCATACTCGACGTTTCGAAAATCTTTTTGTATAAATTTTATCACAAATATATGCTTCCGTTGTATCATGATAAAAGTAAAATCATGTACACAGACACAGACAGTCTCATGCATCACCTTGAGTGTGAGGATGTATATGAGACAATGAAACATGACATAGCGAGATACGACACAAGCGATTATCCGGCGAACGCATACGGTATGCCTTTTGCAAATAAAAAAGTGCCCGTGTTAATGAAAGATGAAAATAATAGTTTAATCGTGGCTGAGTTTGTAGGGCTTAAAGCAAAGATGTAGAACTTACGTTAACGGTAAAAAAGACACGAAAAAAGTTAAAGGTGTAAAAAGCAATGTTGTAGCAAAATTGATAACTTTCAATGATTACATACAATGCTTGCATGATGAAATTGAAATAACGCGACAATAGTCATGCATAAGATCTAAATTACATGAAGTATACACTGTGTTTGAAACTAAGATTGCTCTAAGTCCATATGACAATAAGCGATACATTGTACCCTGTTCTTCTAACACTCTATCATAGGAACATTACAAAATACCTCAATAATATACTCAATTTGTATAATATGTATATATTGCGAACATTACAAATAAAACACTCAATTTTTTAAATAATATGTATGTATATATTGCGAACATTACAAATAAAACCTTCATTTTTGTATAACATGTTATGTTTTAGAAATAAGCAACTCATTTTTGTATTTTATATGTTTGTATATTTTAATAAATGTGAGTACAAAATGTTATTGTAATAATGTGTTTATATAATTTATTTACAACACACTATTCTTATGTATCCAAGAATTATGCAAATTGTCAAATCCAAGCATTTCACATAAACCTCATTCCCTCTTCTGTGCAACACTTTTTCACATCATACACATCAAGATTAGCGACAGGATACAACTCATATTTATAGAATCCTTTGGCAACAGGTTTTCTACGGTAATCTTCTAAGAGATACGTCACAGGATTTGTTTTTTGCACTTTGATGATTCTAAACACCTCCATCGTCCAATTTGGTGTGTAACCTTTCTCAAAGGTTGTTTTGAATTTACTCACGCGTACCGAATCATCCACTTTAAATTGCGCTGATTTGGCAATCTTAAGTAGTTGTACACCGTGATTAAAAGTTTTTCAGCATTTGTTGGAGTAACATCGATCGGTCGTATATTGATAGTTCGATGCTTTCTCATGTTGTTCTCTGATAAGAGACGTGGCAACAAATCGATCCATTTACAGTTTTCATTGAGTGTGAATTATTTTCACATGTTGTTCTTCAACGTACGGTTGAACCGTTCGATCACTGATGTCTTCATTAGAGTACGTAGAATAGTGATTAATATCATGTTTTTTTAAAAGTTCTTGCACGTTTGCGTTGTAAAATTCTTTTCCCTTCTTAGTTTGCAAATTTTTCGGACATCTTCCATCGCCTTGAATTATCTTTGCTATAGCCATCTTATTTCCACTCTTAGTTTTCAATGCACGGCCCATGCATACTTGCTTAGCACATTGATAACGGTGAGAATGTAGTGATAACCTTTGTTAAATTGCGTACAAGAACGCATCTTGACCACATCTGTCTGCCACAGATCATCGTATTCATAAACTATGACGTGTCTTTGCGGAAAATTTTTTTTTGCAGGGTCATGCAGTTTTTCCACTAGCCGCTGCTTCTCGGAGCTTTTCTTCTTAGACATGTTTGATCACGATGTATGACACACGAATGACACAGAGACGTTTACTCTCTTTTGTCTTATCAAAGAAAGGTGTCATTATTTCAAGCTTATGTAGCGCAGTTTGTATGTTATTTTAAAATTCTATCATCCTCTTTTCAAATTCTTTCTGTCGATTTTTTAAAATTTGTATGCTCTGTTGCACGTATCATTTGTTTGCAACATTATTTTTGTCCACTGATAGAGCTACACGTCGAATCTTGCGCGACATTGCAGCAAAGTCAGCTCTAACCATGCAAAGAGCATTATCACGCACGTAATTTCTGAATAATCCGTTCTATTGTTAGTATGGCTCCGCTCCACTTCTTTCGAGTGATATTCCAAACTTGTTTATTGGCATTTCGACGTTGACTAAATGATTTGTGTCGTACGGTTTTAATTTATAATAAGGCCGACCTCGCAAAGTTCTTCAATTCTCTATTGACAGAATCTCATTGTCATGAGCGTTGTTGCCAACTCGACGAGAAACGTCGAGCAATCAAAGGCGGTCCACTAGTTCGTTAGGATTGTCCCAATGAACATAATTGATCTTGTTATCAGTCAACCTCATGGTGGATGCTATCACGCCTCTACCCTTTTTTTATCCATGAGCGAAGCGATGATTTGCTTATATTTGTATCCTTTGTTACCTATGATGGGATTATCGGCGCTTCAACTACGTCTATAAGCATTTGTTTTTAACAGTATATTTTTATACGTTTGTTTGTCATCCTCGGTAATAATAGCTTTATCGGGAAGTCTCTTAAAAATCAACTCGCATAATTCTGGCGTATCATTGTACTTCACTTTACCTATGATCAATTTATCATCTTTGTTGATGTCAAATCGTTTGATTTTGAACCACATATCATCTTTACCAAAAAATACACCGTACACATAATCAATCTTGTTTTGTTTGTCGTTAACAAAGAGCAAGTCCACGTACCCAATGATTCCAGCTGACTATACAACACATCACGCTCTTCTAGCAGTTGCAAAGTCTCTCTGACAGACGTTTCAAATGTAGATTTTATTTTGACATCTTCTTCCTGTATGAATGGTAATGGTGGTGGTGATTTTTGCGGTTTTATCGGTGTAGATTCAAACGTTGGTTCAAAACTAAACGTTGATGAATCCAAGATGTTTTTATCGTCGTTGTCGTTGTCGTCATTCAATTGTATCTTGCGTTGATTTCTTGGCGGTGGTGCTCATTCAAACAATTTATCACTATTACCGCTATATTCGTGTTTTCTTTTAATGATTTTTTTGCAACATTTGCTTTTTTAATGATATTTTTCGCAACATTAGCTTCTTCCTTGACATCTTTCACAACATTGGCTTCGTTCTTAATTTCTTTTCTCACAGCAACAATGACTTTTTTCTTAATCGGTTAAGAATCCTCGGTGTTATAGACAAAATTGACATTTTTTTTAATCGGCTGAGATTTCTCAGTATTTTCAGTAATCTGTTTTAGAGGTTTGACGATGGGTCTAAACTGTTTTTCCAACGCTATACTATATCTTTCTCTATTTTACCAGTTTTTAAAGCACAATATTTTTTACGAATCAAATTGTTTCTGCAATTTGCTTTTTTCTCACAATCCTCAATGCTGTCGTTGTTCATGTTGGATGAGGAACGTTGCTTACTTAACGTGACGTTAACAACTAACTGGTACCGCAAAATTGTTAGATCCTTTTTTATATCGCCCGTTGTTAAGCGCATTATCTTTGTCTATTATTAGGAATCCATACTTTTGTTGCCAACAAATACTACACAATTCATAAAAATCCTCGTACGACATGTCGGTGTTTACATGATCGTTGTATACCTATTTGAGGTTGGTACCATATTGTTTGAACAAGATTAACAGATTTGCATACGTCTGACAGAGATAAAAACTGTCCATGTGACGACACACTGCAAAGTACTCTCTTATAATATTTTGCTTGTCACATGCCACGTCATTAAAGATAAAAATGGAATTCGGAAGCGCCTCGTTCGCTGGAACGACGTCGCTGTTGTTGAAAAACGTAAAATAACCAATTTCATCTGTTGGTGTCAATAAATTCTCTAAGTATTGATATTTCGGTTGTTGCAGCAATTTTGAGTACACGTACACGTTCTTGAAGCGCACACCGTGTAAACTTTCCATCAAGCTTATCAACACGTTTGTCTTGCCGCAGTTTGATGGACCACAAATGATACCGCGTATAGAAATTGATAACATGTTTCCATGCTTGCGCATCTTTTTCTCAGACATTAACTGTATTTTATCATCAAAATTCATCATTTTAATCACTTGCGATTGTCGCACAAACTGCACATTTTTTCTTTCTCTATCTCTCTTTATAACGATAAAAAAATAATAAAAATTGATACCAAATGCTGGGTTATTTATAAAAGCGCGTTAAACAAAAGAGCTCAGAATGTTTCTTATTATGTTGGATAACTACTAAATACTCTGTTCAATGATTGATAATGAATTGTGTCAAATGTCAATGAAACGTAAGGGTTGTTATTTATTGAACCGCACGATAAATGCATTTCCTTTCAAATTGCATATCACCGGATATCAGTTTTGCGGTCCAGGAATGCATTTAGAAAAGCGATTGGCTAGAGGCCATTGAAGCATTAATCCGTTGGACGCGGTGTGTTGCAAGCACAATGTAGCCTACTCGTAAAGTAAGGATCTTGCTAAACGTCACGTGGCTGACGATATACTCGCAGCGTAAGCGCAAAAACGCATTACTACAAAAAATTCGACTTTTGAGGAGAGAGCTGCTACTGTAACCATTTGAACGGCTATGAAGGCTAAGACAAAAATTGGCATGGGTTTAAAAACAAAGATGAAAAAGAAGAAAAAAAAGGCAACGACAAAAACACGACAAAAATACTTCCGGTGGCAAAACGCGGTGGTTTCCTGCCAATTCTATCGTTATTAGGAGTTTTCGGTTTATTGGCTGGTGAAACGGCGGAAATCGCGAAAATGATTAACAATAATAAGGCGGCATCAATTGGAAGAATTAAAACACCATAATCGTGTCATGGAAAGTGGTAGAGTTTATCTTGCTCCATACAAGCATGGACAAAGAATCTCGAGAAAAAAAAACCTTAAAAAAGAAGCATTAGAAATGCCAAAGGGCGCTACTACCAACATACAACTGCAACAACTGACAAATTGTATGCGCATTCCATATTTCAGAGGTGTTTTTATGCGTACCTTACTAACAGATAGAGTATATAGAAACGAGAGCAGTATCATAAATTTGGGCAATGCTGAGAGACCTGGTAATCATTGGGTGGCGTATGCAAAGAGAAGGAATCGCGTTATATATTTTGACAGTTTTGGTAACTTTCGTCTACCGAAAGAATTAGTGGATTATTTAAACGTGACACAAGTCGAGTATAATCGCAAGGTTATCAACGTTACGATCAAAGCAATTCTGCAATTTTTACAAACCGTTGAAAATCAGTTTAAAAACTGGCATTGCTTAAAACTTAATACTCGGTCAACCATGTCACTGACATTTACACTGACAAGCAAAAGTAGCGTCCTTGCAGTAAGCTACTTTCCAGCCGTAGATTTGAGCGACAATGATTATGAGCTCGGCTTGACAGACTTTTAAACCTACTACACTATACCTAATGTAAACTCATTAAATAATAAATTTTACTATGACAAAAACGATAAGAAAATTATCATTTTCGATGGATCGTATGAACTGCACGACATAAACAAGTATCTAAAACGTGCAATTCTACAATTTCATCATCTCGATACCAATAGTATTTTTATTGCAATGCCGATTGCAATCCGCAGTGATATGATGATCAATGATGGAGAGAAAAGAAAATTCCCGATAATGATCTGCGAAAATAACAATACGATGAAGAGTGAGATTAATTGTGCCTATCAAATAAATTTCAACAAATTCAATAACATTGGCTCGCTGCTGGGATTTTCATCAAGTCGTATACTAGAGCCTTAACAGTGGCATGAATCAGATGCGCCGATAAATATTATCACCGTAAATATCATTCGCATAGAATGCAACGTAACGGGAGCGTACAGCAACGACAAATGCGTGCACACGATGCACGAGTTTTCACCGAGGGTGCCACCAAGATATAAAGTATCGGAAAAGCCATCACCGATTATTTACCTTTCAGTCATCGTACGGAGCATTTCATACTTAACGATTTGCATTGTGGATCAAAATAGTTGATCGCTCGATTTTTGCGGAGATGAGATCACCGTTAGACTGCACGTACGGAAACAGAGACAATAACGTGACATGCTTGTGTTCAATGAGCAGGTGAAATAATCAAGAGACACAATTTATAACAAAGAGATGACGACGACGACGCCAATCAAGAATATTCAATTGCCTGGCAAAAAGAAACTGACCGCATCAAACATTCAATTTTTGAAATCATTGGGATTCACTGTACAAAATAATTGATATTTTGAACATTAAAAGTGAGACGATCTTTGATGATCGCATCATCAAGATGGAGACTCACCTATACAATCCGTATGCCAACACGACATTTGGGCATAGCGATAAGATAAGGATAACAATACAGCAGCAAGATTTATACACGTTACCGTGTGAAAGTTTTCTCTACATCGAAGGAAGATTGACGACAAAAAATGCAAATACAAATGCAAATACGCTAATGCTTAGTTTTAATTGTGTACATGTTTGATGAAATTCGATATGAACTCAACGGTGTGCAGATTGATAGCTCTAAAACAAAGAAAAGGTTGGAATAACTAGTATGATGAAAACTTATGTATCAGTGTCGGAATTAAACATAAAGAATCTATTACATGCTGGATTTCCATATGGGGATAGAATAAAAATATTTGATGGATACTTTAATTTTTGCGTGCCGCTCAACGTGCTATTGGGATTTTGTGAAAATTACAAACGTGTGAAGTTAACGTTCGTCATGAGTTAACTTTGATATAAGCGCGCAATGACAACAATTGCGTTGTGGAAGATCCAGCGATGGAATTGAAACTTGAATTATTCAAATTATTCAATGGCATATGCCTCGTTACGTTAAATAAAGTTAAATGAAGTCAACAAATTATTCATGCTGCGAACTTTGCAAAGCGAACAATATCTAAGTGTAAGTTTTTGTTCATGGAATCTGTATAAGTATCCCCTATTGCCAAGTATGACAAAGCATTCCTGGGCAGTCAAGACTGCAACTCAGCTAGAAAAACCATGATATGTCATTTTTGCTTTGCAGACTATTATAAAAAATATTATAAAAGCTGACAAGAGATAGTCGATATTAGTAGAATAACCAATGTAAAACTTTACCAAACTTTGAATTTTATGATGATCTGAATCTAGACTTTTGTAAAGACAAATATGCTATTGTATGACATGTATTCACGTTTTTGTCCGTCTTATTATCAACATGATAAATATTTGGAACCAATGTTTGACGTAGCAACATTTATATCTTACGCTATAGCAGTCATTGACTGCTCGCGACAAAACAAGTCCATCAAAAGCGCCACCGTTGATGTGAGATTAGAATTGAAAAAGAATGCATCTGCAAATACTACCGCCTACTGTCTTATTATACACAATTGAATGATTGAATATTTCCCATTGACCAACGTAGTGCGCAAGATTATATAAATACTGATATATAAAAACCAAGATGTTTTGCAATAAGAAACAGTCTCGAAAAATTACTTGTTATGGTCGTACCAACATTTATAGACCTGCAAGGTTTCATTATTAGAAAAAAATTTGTCGTGAAAAAAGTAACGGTATTGAGATAAAGGAATGTTCTCTCACATTACATTTTTACAAATTCTATACCATGGGCGCATTGCTAAAATCCGAAAAGTCTTGCGTTTCTTGGTTGACTGCTTATCATCATGGATTGCAATGGCACGATGGGATGGTTCCGTATTGAATGGCGAAAGATCTGATTACGAGAGCTGTGTATGGAATGATAAAGAATGATGACATCGATGTCGATGATGACGACTACAATAACGACGATGAAAGCCTTGCACATATTAAAGGGCATGAAAAACGAGAGTGGTTGAAGGATATATTCGATACTAATGAGAGAGATAATGTAATCATCAAGACCACGGATGCTGATTATGAAGACATGGAATCTTTAAATGAAATAAATGCTACTAACGCTATACGATGTAGAAAATATGTTTAAAGTTGCACATTACGAAATGTATTTAAAATGTATAATTGGTGGTCACAACGTCAAAAAAAAAAAAAAATTGCAAGGTTTGAAAAAAATAAAATTATGAAATACATGAATATATTTCTTTTTTTTCCTTTTCCCTGTAGTTAAGAATTAATAGTAGTGTAATAATGGTTCAATAGTAATACGATAATGGTTTAGTAGATGTTCAATTATGGAACAACGCAATTCAATTAATGTTCAATTGATGTTCAATTAGTGAACAACATGGATTCAATTAATGTTCAATTGATGTTCACTTATTGAACAACATGGTTTAATAGACGTTTGATCATAGAACAACGCGATTCAATTGATGTTCAATTGATGTTTAATCATTGTTTGATTATATGTCTATTATTTCCATAGAAGATAGAGCATTAGTTATACTATGTGAGCAAAAACATAATGTGTGTGTGAGTGAGAGAGAAAACCATATAAAATAGTCATAATGTGTGCGAGTGAGAATGCACAGGAGGGAGGGAGACAGTGAGAGAAAGAGAGAAAGAGAGAGAGAGAGAGAGCAATATGTTTATTCCCTAATAATAATATTTGCTAAACTAATTTTTAATAAATTAATATAAAATTTACATTAAATTGATATTAGGTTAATATTAACCTAATATAAACATAATAAAAATTCATATTTGTAACGATAACCGTGTTACTAAAGTATAATTTTATCTCTCTCGCTCGCACGCCCAGTTATGGAACATCAATCCGTCTTTTTCACTCGAACACCCAATCACGTGACGGCATAGTTCTTCGTCTCCCTCGCTCTCGCACCCGGTTGCATGACGTCACGCGTAACGTCACGCGAGCACGTGCAAGTTGGTGTGCGCCAAAAAGTGAGGAGAGACCACGTGGGTCCGATTGCGTGGGCGGCCCGAGGGTATAAATACAAATTCACACTAGGTCGAATCATCTAGTTGGTTCCAATTAACCTGTACCGACACTCCGGAAGTACTTGGAGCTTCTTGGCTGGGTGTTCACGGCTTCCGTATATCAGGCGTACTCGGTTTCCTAATTATTCCTGACACCGGGCGTACTCGGTTCTCCGCATTTCTGTGCCGGATGTTCTCGACTTCCTGATATAGGCCGTACACGGCCTCTTGATACCGAGCGTACTCGGTATCTCCACATTCCTGTGCCGGACGTTTTCGGTTTCCGGAAATTAGCCGTCTTCAGCTTCCTGTGCCGGGCGTTTTCGGCCTCCTGATACCGGGCGTTCTCGGTTGTTTGTTTCTTTACTTACTACCTGTCTCGTATTTCGATCTAAAACCTTTTGTTTAATTTCAGCAATATAATAATCTAATATCCCGGTCGGCGACGACGCTCTTATCTAGGAGTCCCCTCCCTTCGACAGATCTTCTTGAGGTACTTTGACGAATTTTCTCTTATCCGAGCGTTCTCCTGCAGACTGAACGCCTTTGTGCGTAGCGAGCGTTTCTTACCCCTCTTCCGGCGAGCGTTATATTAGTTAAGTTACGTTAGCATTAAGGTCCGTGTTACTTTATAAGTTCTCTGTATTGAAGCATTTGTAACAACCGCGTTATCGTTATAAGATTTTGTATTCAAGCTTATTAGAATTTAAAATTTCTACGACACCGTGTTGTCGTATAGTTTTAAGTTTACACGAGTAATATACATATCAAGGGACACGAGTAATATACATATCAAGGGTCTTAAAGATGTAGCCTTTCTCCTTATTAAAATAAATTTTTGTTTCTGTTATACAACATGGAGTGTATGGAGGTTTTTTTTTATTTTAAATAAACATTCTTTTATTTTTCTATAACAGCAAGAGTTCCTTCTTTTCTCGATTTTGGCACCGGCGAGCTTATCTGCGACCGCGAGAGAAGTCCAACGTTACATATTAATTTATTAAAAATTAGTTTAGCAAATAACAATTATTTGGGAATAAACGTATTGCTCTCTCTCTCTTTCTCTCTCTCTCTCTGATCACGTGAGTATCTTTTTTTGTTTTTCTTTTTTAGTTGCAAAACGCTTTTATGGGTCCCCAGTCCTGTGGGGACAGGAACGCGGGGTATGTGAAACTCGTCGACCTGACTAGCCGACATACTCACTAAAACCCAACTTTTTCTGGCGTCTGGGCTCGGGACTGATCACGGGATCGAACTAAGCATGCACCGCGATCCGTCCTAGCCCAAACGGGTCCCCGCCCGAGAGCAGGAACCCCCCTCCGGAGTTAACGGCCAGAGCTCGACCGAAGTCGAGCCCCAGCCGCCCGAACCGGGATGCCGGGTGTGCGTCGGACCCCCCTGGAAGAGGGCCCTAGGTACGCACTCCCGCATCCCAAGCCCCGAAACGGGTCAGCCGGGCAACTACCCCGCCGCTGATTCCGCCCGAGGCATACCTCCTCAACAGTGAAGAGGGCAGGGCTCACTGTTCGGTCTAGCCGGCGCTGTGAGAGTCCCCCCTCCCCACTGTTCTTTTCCGGCTATCCTTCGTTCCCCCTTCGAGAAGGGGGAAGGATCACGTGAGTACTTGTGGTAACGCTTCGCTTCTGCTCCGCTTTTTTCTCGCCTCTATTTTGGCGCCTTTTGCCATGCGGGGCTGCCTGTTGCAGTTTGCTTGGTCAAGGTCTCCTCTGCTTGACTCCTGCTCTCGTGGTGAGTGCATCCGGGCCTCTGTTTTCCTTTTGCGGTTTGACGTGCTGCTTTCGGCGTTCTAACCTCTCTTTCTGAGCCGGCCTTCTGTCACTCTGCGCTTGCGCTGCGAGCTAGTCCGTTCGCTTGGCGTTCTGAGACTACTGCTGGGACCGCTCTGTGAGGCGGCATTCCGAAACTACTACGGCTGGGACCTCTCTCCGACTCTGCGTTCCGACACGCATCCACGGCTGTCCTTCCCCTGATTGGCTGTTCTGAGTCGACCGTCCAATCATGACATACGCTTGCGGTATCTATCGGAGATTCATCTCTGTTACGGACGCGTTTCAATGCGAGCGCACCGGAAGGCATTTTTATCACGAAGAATGCGTGGCTACGCTTGCCGGATCGGCATGCGGCACTACGCCGGCAGTTCTTTCCTGTACTATCTACAAAGGACAAAGTCTCTTAAGGTCTTCCGTTGGTCCTGCCCTGCTTGCGGGTTGCTCGGCCCCTTCCGAGGACGTCGCTGCCCGGAGCGCATCGGAGGTTGACCCTCTTGGTGCTATGGTTGCCTCACTTCTTGCAAAGATGACCGTCATCGAGACCCAGCTGTGGGATTTACTAATCATCAAATCTCAATTGTAAGATCTTTCTTTGATCGGTACCCAACTTGCTGCTCTCGAGACTAGGATGTCTGCCAACTCAGAAGCACTCACATCTCTGCCTGCGTGCGTAACATCTTTGTTCTTTGCCGGAACATACATGTGTCTCCCTGTTACGAGCGTTTGGGCTGGTTGTCCGCCGATGACCGAAGAGAATACTTGACCTGCTGCCTGATCTTATCCATTATCCATTCCGGCTCTCCTCCCTTCCTGGCTCACAATTTCCAGCCTGCTCCTAGGTCTCTCTCCCATCTCCGCTCCCCTTCTTCTCCTTGGGACTTAGCAGTTCCGTTCTGTGGCACCTTCACATACCAGCATTCATTCCTCCTTTCCGGTTGCACTATGTGGAATACTCTCTCGCCACACATTAAAGAGACTTCTTAGTATCGTTTAAGAACCTTCTCTTCGGTCATCTGCGGCGGAGGGCTGGGGTCTGACTTCACGTTCTTTACTTTTAATTCTTTTCTCTCCATTTCTTTCTACCTTACCCGAAGCGACATCAAACTCCGATGTCCTCCCTACTATCGGCACACCTTGCCTTGCTCACACTTCAATCTTTCGCACTTCTTTTCAAGCACACTTTGTTTGACTTCCTCTTCCTTTGCGCTTATCTCTACTATTACTATTTTATTTTTAGTTCTCTTCTTATTTTTATTGCGTTTCTCCTCCGTCTTTGAGTAAAGATGCTATCTTTTCTTATGTAAATGTGATTTCTTTAAGTTTGTTATTTTATTTTATTTCATATTTTTACTTTTTATCTTTTTACTTTAAGTTTTGTTTATCTTAAGTTGATTTGTACTTTTACTTCTATTGTTTTCTTTTTATTTTGTTTATATTTGTTATCTACATTGTACTCTATCTTGAAATTATTTCCTGTATTTTATTCTTAGAAGGCTACGCCTTAGAATAATAATAAACGCTAAGTCAGTCAATCTCCCCCCCCCTCAATAACCTTTTTTCCAAATTTTTATTTGCTAAACTAATTTTTAATAAACAAAGTATTCAAAGACTCTCAAGATTTAACACAAAATAAATAGCTAAAACAGACTAGTGAGAGTCAGCACGGGTATAAGAGCGCAAAACACAATCAGTGTTCAAATAATTATTTATTTATAATGAATCAAAAGTAACGAACGTTTCGGCTCTTTTTGGAGCCCTCTTCAGCATAATTACAAGTAAAAATTATTTTAATCGTCATCTTCAACGCAATTACAAGTGGAAGCTATTCTAATCGTCATCAGTCAGTTACCGGGAATTAAATAAGTTACCAACGGTTTGCCAAATCCGCCGCGGAAGTATTGCCCGTTGTCGTGCCAGTAAAATTTCTTTACCGGTGTACGACAGAAAAAACGTTATCCTTAAACATATAAAAAATATTGAAAATAATTTACAGAAGATGAGTCCTGATCAGCGCTTAAACATCAGAAATTTATCGATTCCACTTATTAACAATATTTTTTCCCCACCACAACTAAATAATGCAACCACTGACACCTTCAGTTTTTAACAAAAATTACTAAAAAATTCATACAGGATAACCCAGATTTAATTTTCACTAAAGCGGATGAGGGAAACATCACCGTCGCTCTCGATAGGGAAAGTTACAAACAAAAAATGTTACTAATGCTCGAAGATTAGGACATCAAAATATTAAAAAATATCCGACTAGTTCCTTGACCAGAGGCGCTCATTAGTTGTTGATGACGTGGAAGAAAAATAAATACATCACGGAGTGCTTATAAGTCTGCTTATAAGAAAGCTCATTGCAGCGACTGCAATCTCCCAAGAGCATACGATCTCCCGAAGGTTCAGAAACCCGGAATTCCATATAGAATAATAGTATCGTCAATTGATAGCCCTCTATATGGCTTAGCCACTTTGCTGCATGAGATTATTTCAAAAAACATTCCGCAGCCTTCAAGTAAGATTAACAACAGTTTCCAATTAGTTAAAAAATTGAAGGGTAGACATCTAGGCCCTGATTACAGGTTGATTTCGTTGGATGTTATATCACTATTTACGAACATCCCTATAGACTTAGCTTTAACAAGAATCTCCAATAGGTGGATGTTTCTTAGTAAATTTTGTAACATTCCTAAACAAGAATTTTTAACAGCAGTAAAATTTGTTTTAGATTCAACTTATTTTAGCTTTGGAAATGAATTTTATAAACAGAAATTTGGTACCCCCATGGGTTCTCCGTTGTCACCCGTTATAGCAGACCTCGTCATGCAGGACCTTGAAAACTGGGCCTTAAACAAAATTGAAATACATCTACCTCTTTATTTTAGATATGTGGATGACATAGTGATGGCTGTCCCAGATAATTTAATTGATCTTACTTTAAGTACGTTCAATTCCTTTCACCCGCGGATGCAATTTACATTGGAAATAGGGAGTGATAAAATAAACTTTCTAGACATCACTATGATAAAATACGAAGATTCTTTAATTTTTGATTGGTATCATAAACCCACATTTTCAGGGAGATACCTGAACTTTCTATCAGCCTACCCTTTATCACAGAAAAGAGAAACAATTTTGGGCATGGTTGATAGAGCCTTTTTATTGTCAGATCCTAAATTCCACAGAAAGAATTTTGAGCTTATCGTAAATACCCTTTTTATGGATGATTATCCTGCTGGATTTATTTTTGAGACAATTAATAGCCGCATTAAACATTTAATTAATCAAAGCAAACATACAGACACTAACAATTATACCGACACAAAAAATAAAAAATCTCCATGGTTCTTATTGCCATATATTCCCACAATTTCTGACAAGTTTAAATACTTCACGAACAAATTCAACATAAATCTGGCTTTTTTTAGTCTCAATAAATTGAGCAGATTCATTAAAGTTCAGAAAGACGTTCTCCCAAATAATCTTAAGAAAAATGTAGTGCATAAGATCGTGTACAAAGACTGCGATGCGTCTTATGTAGGGCAAACTAGTAGGAGATTAAAAACAAGAGCCATAGAACATTGCAATGATATTAGACGTAATGCGAACAACCATTCGGTCATCACGGAACACAGAATTAATCTTAATCACGATTTTGACTGGGAGAATATTAAAATCTTGGATAGCGAGCGAGTTTTGAACAGGCGGTTAACATCAAAAATGCTACACATCCAATTACAAACAAATAACCTCAATTTACAAAGGGATACTGAATTTCTACATCACGCATACCTCTCACTATTAAAGAGACTGTAACAGATAAGTTTTATTTACTAGCAACAGTCGTCTCACCGCTAATTCGCTACGTTGATTTTAATTATATTAATCTCCTTGCCGCCAATTTGTGTTAAGTCTGTAATTTTATTTTTAATTTGATAATTCTGACATTGTTAATTGTTGTCCGCTAATTTATTTTGTTTTGTATCAAATGATTTCTCCGTTCATATTTACGTATCTATGTGTCTATTATTGTTTGCTCTCTCTTGTTTATTTGACTTCCTCGGCGATGGTAGGATGTTCGAACAAAGATTTAGTCAGTATACGTTATTGCGTAAGAAAGTGAGCACGCGGCATTACAGCAAATTCGAATGTATACTTTGACAGGCGAATTTCGCTTCCTATGGACAAAGTTATCCAACGCTTCACTGGTCGTCATCAGTGTCAATGGGTGAGTCACATTATTTAAAAAAAAATTAAAATTAAAAAAACATTAATTATAGTAACATCAGCTATCTAAGAACACGATGGTTGTTTAGAAAATTGTCAATGTCACTGACACGACAACGGGCAATACTTCCACGGCGGATTTGGCAAACCGTCGGTGACTCATTTAATTCCCGGTAACTGACTGATGACGATTAGAATAGCTTCCACTTGTAATTGCGTTGAAGATGACGATTAAAATAATTTTTACTTGTAATTTCGCTGAAGAGGGCTCCAAAGAGGGTTCCAAACATTCGTTATTTCTGATTCATTATGAATAAATAATTGTTTGAACACTGATGGTGTTTTGCGCTCTTATACCCGCGCTGACTCTTACTAGCCTGTTTTAGCTATTTATTTTGTGTTAATTGTTAATAAATTAGTATAATATTTATATTAAATTAATATTATATTAATATTAACTTAATATAAACATAATCAAAATTCATATTAATTTATTAAAAATTAAATTAGCAAATAACAATTTGGAAAAAAAAGTTATTGGAGAAAGAGAGAGAGAGAGAGAGAGAGAGAGAGAACTATTTGGGGAAGGAGCTTATGGTAAACGGTTGGCAATTTCTCCGACAATTGTTATTTTATTTTTTTATTTTTGTAACGCTGGTGGGTTTCGTGCGGTTGCGGGAGGTGTCAGGATACGGTTGCGGATAAGCTCGCCGGATTGGTCGGGTTCGGTATAATAATCGCACTCGGTATTTAGCTGATAAACATATTAGATCTTTATTTGGATGTGATATTTACAAGTAGCCTCATAGCTGATTGCATCTAACGCCTCGTGACAAGTGGACCCAGCCTAAGCGGGGACGCGATTGGCTCGCGGCGGTCGCGACCACCAATTGCCGCTGAGCGGTCGGAATTGCGAGCGTTGGTAACGATAAGCGCACGGGGACGCGTGGAATAACGAGAGCGCTAGCGAGAGCCAAGATTGAATTACAAGAATTATAATAATCGCGAGAGTACGGATGAAACGGTAGAGTGACAAGTAATAATTCTAACTTATAATGAGAACTGAAGTACTAGAACTACGAGAATACTGACGAAATCATAAGAATACAAATAAATCCAACTTAAATTAATCGCGTGGTTTGAAACGGACACGGTGTCCGGGGTGGTCGGGGAGCCGCGGAACGCGGGATCGGAGCGACGGCGACGATTCCGCGTCTCGCCCGAGCCGCCTCGTGCAAAAAGAGGCGAAGTTCTCGTCAGGACGCGGATGCTCTGACAAGGCTTTAGGTTACAAGAGACTCTTCCCTGAGGGAGAGGACGGATGGGATTGGCTAGGGATACCCAGCCTGTGGACTCGACGAGGATGCTCGTCGTGGGCGGTGATACGCCGAGGATACTCGGCTACGGAGCACGGCGAGGATGCTCGCCGTGATTGGCTGTGTACGGTATTCGGTATGACAGGATTAGCCGAGGATACTCGGCTAGCCGGAACGACGAGGATGCTCGTCGAGGGGAGTCAGGATGAGGCGAGTATTCTCGTCCTCTTGGGAGTCGGAGTGCGGTCGAGGATACTCGACCTGTCGGATTCGGCGGACCGGGAAGATCTGACTCGGCGTTCCCACTGCCGGCTTATATATCCGAACGCACGGTTGGGCGAGCCAATCCGCGCGCTCGGTCTGCTGGTCCGGAGCGGGAACGTTGCCGAACGCCATGGGCGGCGCGCGTGCTGCCGCGTGATCGTCACGACAGGTTAGCTCGGTGCGCGCACATGGCGTTCCGCCGATGTATTGCTCGGGTGGAGCGGAGTGGCAGTGCGCGCGAGGTGGAGGGGCGTTTTGTTAAAATTTTTCTTAATAAATTGATATAAAATTAATATAAAAAATTATTTTTATTAATAGTATAATATACTAATTTTGTTAATAACTTGGTATAAAATTATTTTAATTAGGAGCTTGATATGAAAATTACTTTAAATTATTTTAACTGCTTGATATAAAAGTTATTTTAATTAATTGCTTGATATTAATTATATTAATTAAAGGAGGAAACCCCCGTGACGTCACACACCTCCCTCTTCCTCCATCACAAATTCAGTTAGAATTTGCCTATAACAATCTACTCATAGTCGATTCTTATATTTAAGATCGTCTTAAGATCGTCTTATCACCTTAAGATGCCCTCAACCAATCAGAGAGCCATATCTTAAGATGTTGTTTAAGACGATCTTGAAATAAGAATCGACTATGAGTACGGGCCTAAGAGACTTTTTCAACTTTGAGAAGCTATAACTTTTGTTCCAATCAATATTTTTCAATAACCTTTTTTCTTTAAATGCAAATTCAGGATTTCAGAAATATGACTGCACAATTGCATTAACAAAAATTAATTTATTGTAAAATTATAAAGGAGAAACCATTAAGTAAAAACAAAAAATTTTTTAAAAATTCATTGTTTGATTCGAGGATGGCTCTCAAAAGCTAGGGCTTGTGCTCTGTCCGCACGTCACGCACTAGATAATTCACAAGAAACGCGAGAATTGCTGACTGATTTTCTTATTTCTTAAATAACTTTATTTAACAACTTCGACTACACTACAGCTTTGCAAAAACGGGATACAAGAAATTGACACACTTAAAACTTAAATGAACAGCATACGAATACGTACGCGTCGGTGACTGAATTGCGAATAATTGCGATCGCGGAGTGTGAGATCACCGCAGAGATCGGGATCAAAAAGACAAGGCGAATATTCACCTGTCTAACGCGCGACGCTTTACGGGAATATACGCAAACGGAATCTTGTTGTCAAGGAAGGACTCGCGAGGAAAACGGAGTAAGCGGTGAAAATAGGGCAATTGCAAAGATGCGATGAAAATGGAGCAATCGCAAAGACGCACAATGGAAACCGAGCGACATTGATGATGCGCGTACCAAACATTCTTTTTTCCTTTAAAAAATCATATCTTTGCAATAAAATATTTTTTAAGAACTTTAAAATACGGCGTTTTAAAGCTAAATAGTCATACTTTTAAAAAAATTATGGCATTGTCATTTTTTTAAAAAAATTTTTCAAGAAGAATATGAGGTATTTTTGATTAACTCAAAGTGTCTAAAATTGAAAATTGATGTGTTTGATATATTTCGGACCTTGCGCAGAAGCCTTTTTTTCCAGAGCACTATATAGTATTCTTATTTTAGACAGAGTATATTCAAGTAACATAAGCGAACGGACCTGTCCAAATGTGTTTTGTCAAGTCTTTTTTATATAAGGTTACTCACAAAAAAGTTACAAACACATAATAGTGGGCCTGCAGACTCCAATAATTCGCTGCCGTACCGCGCAAATTCTAGGTGACCAATAAAGTTGATCAACCATATTAATTGAAACAAAAGATTTCAAACTTTTTTTACCTCCTGGTCCGAACCTCCTATCTCATTCCGTCTTTACACAGCAATCATTCAAATATTCATAGCGGATTTTCCTGAACCCCTAGTGTGTTTAAAGATTAAAATGTACCTTGAAAATTTTCAAAATGTATAAAAATAAGAAATGTCATATAATAAATATCGGATTGTGTATTAACATAATATTATCACATAATAGCAGGTTATTAAACAAATGATTTTATAAGTAAACTAAAATTTGTATCCTAACAATGGAGATAATACAAGTGGCCACACCTTCACAACGTAATACCAGTTTCTTCCTATCAATTTTTGTTATCTTTGTACTCTTAAATATAATCTTTAAAGACATTGTTATATGGTTATATTTTTTAAAGATATTGTTATATAAATAATTTTATCTTCAAAATTTCTATTTTCAGAAAAAATTAAAAAATATTTTAAACACAATGCACAAAAAAAATTAAAAAAATTAAACATTTAAAAAATAGTGTTTTCCAAATTTCTGAAAAAAATTGAAAAATTAGTTTAATGTTATTTCTTAAAACATGTTTTATTAATAACTGTATATATTTGTTTCTATTATTTTTACTTGTTTTTTAATATCTATTATTTTTATTGAAAATTTTTCACAATATGTTCAGTTTTATAAAATGTACACAATTAAAGTTATATTATGTAGACCATATTCAGTATGTTGCCTCTATGACAAAACGTATTAATAGGCGTCTAAGGATTTATTTTCTTATACTTTCTTGTCTAACTGTTTTCATGTATTAATACTGAGCTCATGTATTAATACTAGCTCAGCTCGAATTGTATATTTGAATCGATTTTCAAGTAGCGTTATTATCGTTAGCTCATCAATTCGAGTGTAATCTGAATGTTGACATTTAGATTGCACGTGGAAGAGTGAGAAAGAAGGAAGCAAAAACCAGCCAAAATATGTAATTTGTATCAAATACTGTATAAGTTAAATAGAATAGTTTGCACGCACGCACGCACGCACGCACGCACGCACGCACGCACGCATATGTACGAAGGTGAATTAAAAATTATTCGCACTTTTGCTAGAACATATCTTTAAGTTTGTCATACTGCGTTCCGGGCAAGCAGGTTTCAAGTTGGCACTACTTGGATCCCGTGATCAAAACTCTATCTTGATCGCATCAGTTTGTTTATCGCTACGACCATGTAAATATGGCCGCTCGGCTAAAAGTTTGCACCAAGTAAGAACAGAGAGCTACGATTTCTTTAGTTCGAAAAAGTGAAAAATAGTGAAATTCATCGGAGGCTTTTAACGTAATATGCTGATTTGCCAGTATCAACTCTTGACCTTGCTGAATCTTTTCGTCATTGGAGGAAATTGACGGGCGTCTTGCTCTTTCTCTCTTTGTATGTTACACTTGTACGTCCATTTTTAAACTTTTCAATCCATTCATATACACTTCTGCTTGGTAAAGCACTGCTTCGCATTGTGTTAAAAGCCTTCGGTAAATTTTAGCATCTTTCACTCCTTCCGACCAAAAACATCGTATCACGGTTTTACTGTTTCTCCTTGTTACAAACCTCTAGCGAAGCGGCCATATTTACACGCTCACGGTAAACAAACAAACACGGTAAACAAACGGTAAGCATACTGACGCGATTAAAGTCCAGCTTTGTTTACGGGATCCTAGTAATATCAACTTAAAGCATGCCTGCCCGGAACGCAGTGTGACAACCTTAAAAACGTGTTCTAGCATAAGTGCGGATTATTTTTGACTTAGTTTAGTATGTACACACACACACACACACACGCGCACACACGCACACACGCACGCACGCACACGCAACACGCACACACGCACACACGCACGCACGCACACGCAAACACGCACTCACGCACACACGCACGCACGCACGCACGCACGCACCCACGCACTTTCTCTCTCTCCCCCCTCTCTCTTTCCCCCTTTCCTTCCCCTTTCACCCAATCCTTCTGCCAGCTCACTTCCTTTCGCGTCTTTTTCTTCCCCTCTTAGTCCTATTGCCTCTCTCTTTGATCCGTTAACGTTCTTTTTTCCTCATATCTCACCTAAAATGCTACTCAAAGTTCTCAGACAGAGTTCTTTTGGGAAGCTGAAAACCAGTATTCTTCAAAATTCCACCGGGCCCGACGGTCTCAATTGTCGTCTCATTTTTCTTTGTCTTCCTGTCATCTTTCCCATCATCCACAATCTGTTCAACTCCTTCTTTAATACTTCCAGTTTTCCCTTCTTCTAGAAAACATCTCATGTCTTTCCTCTACTAAAATCAAAGTATCCCCGCTCTCTGTCTGATTTTCGTTCAATCTCTCTTCTCTGCTTCTTTTCCAAGGTGCTTGAAAGGTTAGCCTTTGATAGTCTAGTAAATCAATTCTTTCTCCATAATCTTCTCGATCCGTATCAGACTGGCTTCCGGAAAGATCATGGCACTCAGATGGCGCTAATAAAGCTGGTCGATGATGTCAGACTGAGTATCAATCGATGAATCGTTATTTTGCTAGTCATGTTCGATCTCATAAGGGCGTTTGACTCGGTCTCCCACCGCCTGCTGATTGAGAAATTAAAAACCTCGTCATCCACCTTAGCTTGGCTCTAGTCCTACCTTTCTGCTAGACATCAACGGGTTAAAAGACCCGAAGGCTTCCTCTCATTCTGATCACCAGTCAGCGTCGGCATGCTTCAGGATTCTGTGTTCGGCCCTCTTCTGTTCTCCATCTTCATAAACGACCTAAGGCACTCTCTTCGACACTATCGGCATCTGCTATACGCAGATGACCTGCAAATGTATCTGCATTTTTCTCCCAGCAATCTTACTAGAGCTGTCGCGCTGGTTAACGAGGACATCGCCGCGGTCGAGCGCTGGGTGGCGGATAATCGGCTTAGGCTCAATGCCAAGAAAAACCAACGCCATGCTCTTAGGCAGCGCGCGTTTTGCAAATGCCATCTGTGTCGCAAACATCGAATTACATCTCAATGACAGTTTAATTGAATTAACGAGCTCAGTGCAAAACCTAGGTTTAAACTTGTCTAGCACTTTGAACTAGGGTAATCAAGTCCGCGGCATATCTAGCAAACTCAATGGGGTTTTTTAGCGTCTCAAGTTCTGTAGGGGCGGTCTTTTGCTGCCCCTCAGAGTACGGCTCATCACTTTGCTTGCCTTGCGGCTGTTTGACTACTGCGCCAGTGTTCTTACAGATCTCTCGGGGCAGCAGCGTCTCAAACTCAATCGGCTCTTAAATGCCTGCGTGCGCTTTATCTTTGATCTTCGCCGCGATGAGCACGTATCCCCATGGTACGCGCGATTCAGATGGTTAACTGCGGATAGCCAAAAAGATTTTTTAACTTGCTGCCACATTTTTTTCCATCATTCATTTCCGCTCCCGTCCTTTCCTAGCATGTAACTTTTACCCTTCCTCCAGTTCCTTCCTTCATCTCCGTTCCTCCTCCTTTTCTATGGACCTAGCCATTCCACCGTGCCAAACCTCAACCTTTCATCGCTTTTTCCACCTTTCGGGCTATGCTCTATGGAACTCCCTTCCATCTTTTATTAAAGAGACAGAATCAAGAACATACATCATTCAGGCGACTTCTCTTCGACCATCTGTGGCGGAGGGGCGGGGGTCGACCTTAATAAATAAGTACGCGCGCGTGAGAACAAACGCTCATCTTTATATTGCTGCCATGTTTATGCTTTCAATTCTTGTTAAGTTTTTGTCAATTAGTGTTAAGTCTATGTAAAATTTTATACTTAGTCTCACACACATACACACACACACACATTTACTCTAGTCTTTGCGTTTCTCTTTTTTACTTGCTTATCTTCACATCAACGTGCACTTAATTTGTTACATACATACACCATCTCACTTTTCTGTATATATTCTTAGAAGGTTTTGTCCTAGAATGTTAATAACAGCTCAGTCAGTCAGTCAGTCTCTCTCTCTCTCTCTCTCTCTCTCTCTCTCTGTTCCTTCCCCCTCACACATACACACGCACGCGCGCGCTTGCACACACACACACACACACACACACACACACATACACACACACACACACACACACACACATTTACTTATTACCTTGTAGTGAGTCAATGTTTTCACACTGTTGTAGCTTGACGGATGAATAATTTCACAATTGTCGATAAGCCACAAGATCACACGTCACATTCCCATGTGGTGACTTATACTGAATAATATTCACAATTTATTTTTGTTCATAAATGTATCACGTATTACACGTTTTCAGATTTATTCACGCACTCGATTACAAACAAAATTATTTTTATGACTATTAATTACTATCGTTTAATTATCGGCTTGAAATTACTTTAAGAAAAAAACACGTTACACCACACACATTTACTCAACGCGGAAACTATTCGACCACAATAATTGCACCAGGTTAGATTACAATGAATACCACGAGCTCGCCGGGTCCCAGTAACACTTGACTTATCGATCTGATACAAATTACCTTAGATCGTTAAGTAATACTGCTATTAGGATCCGGCACTTCACTGTACAGTGCGTTGTATTGATGCCTGGGGCACCGATTTTAAGGACCACGTTTCTTTGTTAGTTATTTTTACGTTCAAATGCTGCCGTCAACGATCACCGCAGCATTCAGTAATGAACATAAAAATAATCAAAAAAGAAACGTGGTCCCTAAAATTGATTCCCCAGGCATCAATGCAACACACTGTACGTATCAATGAGTGAGTTCAAACAGACAAAGCGGCTTGCTCGCCGAGCGATTTTAAGGTGCAGGTGCATGCAAGCGTTGAGCGTCAAGCAGCAGACTTTGTTGATTGGCTGCTGATTGACGCTTGATGCTCAACGCTCGACACTTTGCATATAAAGGCACCTTAACGTGATTAGATGCACAGGTAAAAATAAATTTCGTTAATTCAAATAATCCGCGAGCAGATTTAACCGTTGTGTCTATTTGACTCATTGATACATACAGTGAAGAAGTGCCGAATCCTAATAGTATTACTCAACGATCTAAGGTAATTTGTATCAGATCGATAAGTCAAATGTTACTGGGACCCGGCAAGCTTGTGCTATTTATTGTAATCTAACTTGATGCAATTATTGTAAACAAATAGTTTCTGCGTCGAGTAAATGTGTGTGGTGTAACGTGTTTCTCTCTTAAAGTAATTTCAAGCCGATAAATAAACGCTGAATAATTAAACGGTAGTGATCAATAGTTGTTGTGTAGTTGCGGGATGGTGAAAAGACTATGTGGACGGTAGTGGACAAGTACAACGCACTTTATTGCTAGCCTCGCGTACAGAACGATCCGTTCGGGTCCGCTGTTGCAAAAGGAGAGAGATCGAGCCTCGCATTACGCGGAGCTCGCGTAGTTCGCGTTTACTCGCTCGCGGCATTGCGCGTTTGGTTGAGGGGAAACCGGAACGCGCGGTATTCGAATTGCGCTCTCGCACAACACCTCTCCCCGTAAGGAAAAGCTCCGCCTTACTTCCGGTTCCATGAGAGGTCCGTATATCTCTCTGGAGGTCATCGGTCGCTCCCCTTGTCCTGGTAAAGGCCGGTCTCGTACTTCCGCTGGTGGGTGTAGAGCTTCTTTTAGTGTTACTGTGCCGCCGTCGGCTTCTGGCGTGTTTGGATCCGTTTCGTTCAATGATTCCTCGAAAAGGTTCCGATGTTCTCCGGATCGGAGAATTTGATCAATGTGCCGCTCCCACGTTTTGCCGTCGTCCAGCGTGATCTTATAATGTAATTTGCCGATACGTTGAGCAATCCTGCCTTGTTTCCATTTTGAACCTCCGCTGTAGTTTCGGCACTGCACCCTTTCCCCCACCGCAATTTCGCGAATTCCTTTATTTATGTTCGCGTTTGAAAATCTTTTTTCTTTGCTAGGAATGCATGTGTTATAATAAGTATGTATTTTTCTGTTGAACATCTTCTCGGATGGAGCAACTCCCGTGGTACAATGCGGTGTGACTCTGTATTGGGTTAAGAAAATTTGTAACGCGTCTTCTAACTTTAAATTTTTGTTTTGCGGATCTGTTAGTATTTTTTGTAGTGCATTTTTCATCGTTTGGATGAACCTTTCCGCTTGCCCATTTGTAGATGGGTGGTATGGAGCCGTATACTTAGGTAAAATTCCATTAGATTCCAAAAATTATGTAAACTCTGTACTGCGAAAGTTACGCCCGTTATCCATTACCATAGTTTTAGAAGTTCCAAAATCCGAGAAAATTTTCTTACACGCATCTATTGTACTTTTCGCTGTTATATTCTTAACAATATAAACAAAAGGCCATTTCGAACATGAATCTACCATGACAAAAAAATTGGCGCTCATAAATGGGCCCGCATAGTCAACATGTACTCTATCAAAAGGTGCTTCTGCGATTTCCCATTCGTGAACCTCAACTTTTGGTGGGTTGTTACGTATTGAATTGCACGTACTGCAATTTCTTGCCATCTCCTCGATAGCTTTATCTAACCCTGGCCACGAATACAGACTTTTGCCAATGCCTTCATTTTAACCACTCCAGAGTGATTTCTATGTAAGTCGCGCAAAATACGGGTCCGTAGAACCGTAGGGATTACAACTTTCTCGTTACATAAGAGCACCTCGCGTATACTAAATGCCGCTTGGTAGATGTTAAAACGTGATTTGGCAGGTATTTCTTTTTTTTTCGCGTAGTACTTTGATAATGTTCTGTAACTGCGCATCTTTAACTGTCGCTTGCGCTAATTGTTCTGTAGTTATCGGTATACTATGCATAATTTCAAGTTCATAAACGTCTACAACGTCACGCTCCGCAGTAGACGTTGACGCAACGGGTAGACGAGATAGACAGTCAACGTTGCCATGTAGTTTTGTATTTCTATATTTGATCTCGAAGGTGTATCCCTGTAGAAAAATCGCGTAATGTTGCATTCGTAATGCTGTATAAGCTGGTAACGATTTTAAGGGTAAACAAATTTGCACTAACGGACAATGATCCGTGATGAGTACGAATTTATGTCCATATAAATATTGATTGAACTTCTTAATTCCAAAAATGATTGCGTAAGCCTCCCTGTCTATCTGCGCGTATTTCCGTTGAGTGTTTGTTAACGTTTGCAACGCGTATTGCAATACACGTTCAGTACCATCCGGGTACTGATGGGATAACACGGCTCCCACGCCATAGGCGCTTGCGTCTGTCGCAAGGACTAACGGTAGCTTCGAGTCATAGTGTACCAACACGGTATCGTTTTGGAATTCTGTTTTTGCTAGTTGGAACTCACGTTCGCAATTTTGCGTCCATTTGTATTCGGTTTCCCTTTGTAGTAAAGTATGTAATGGTATAGTGCTTAGATTTCTGATAAACCGCCCGTAGTAATTTACCATGCCCAAAAAGGAACGCAGCTCGGCTACGTTGCGCGGTCGTGGCATTTGCTCAATTACCTGCATTTTTTTCAGCAGTTTTATGTATCCCGTATTTATCAATTTTGTATCCGCAGTAATCGATACTATCTTTAAAAAATTCGCATTTTTCTTCATTTATCCGTATGTTTTTATCTGCTAATTGTAATAGCACCTGTTCAAGACGGCGTAAATGCGTGTCATCATTTGGCCCTGTGACTTTAATGTCATCAAAGAAAACCGACACTCCTGGTATATCCCGTAGGATGTTTTCGATTTTGCGTTGCCAGATCGCTAGCGCTGACGCGGTTCCGTACATTAACCTGGTGCTTCTAAATAATCCTTTGTGTGGACTCAAGGTCAACAATTCGCGATCCTCTTCACGTATTTTTAGTTGTAGATAGGCTTGTTCAAGATAAATTTTTGTGAACTTAGTGCCTCCGGCCATAGCCGCAAATAATTCGTCGACTGTTGGCAGTGGGTGTTCATCGATCACCAGATTTGGATTTAACGTGACGCTAAAATCTCTGCAGAGTCGCACCCGATTGTTTTTCTTAAGGACCAGAACAATGGGTGTAGCCCAACATGATGTATTTACTTTCTCGAGTATTCTGTCCTTCACAAGTGTCTGTAACTTTTGTTTGACCGAAGGTAATAACTTGAACGAAACAGTACGTGCTTTCAAAAACACCGGTTTGGCATTATTTTTTAAAGTTAAATTGGCTAGATCTTTTATTTTTGTAGAACTCGGATTTAATTTTTTTTTTTTGTAACGTAGTAACAAATTTGTAATTTTAACTTTTGTATCGTCTGGTGTACTTTGAATCGAATTAATAGAATCTGTCAATTGAAATAACCGTAACTGTCTTAGCCACTCGCGACCTAGCAATGGCTCGCGTTCAATTTTGTGTATAAACGTGTGAAACGTATAAATTCAGCTTACAAATGCCACCACGCCACGCCACGGAAACCGGCAGCATGCCGACTACATCTATTGACGTTTTGCAAAACGCAACTAACTGTAAGTTTGTTGGTTGTAACCGTCGTTCATTGAATAAACGTCTGATCGTGTTAATACTTACAATAGAGACTGCCGCTCCGCTATCAATCTCGAAACGCAACGCTTTCCCGTCGACCGTGAGCGTTTTAAAGAATTTGTCACAGTAGTTTGGTTGTTTTGCCGTCAAAATTTCCTCAATTTGATTCGCAGATGCACGCTTTGCCCCCATACAAATTTTACGTAAGTGTCCTGGCGTGCCGCAATAATTACATTTAATATTTCGATCAAGTGTACATTTGTTTGCCAGGTGATTTCCACCGCATCTAAAACAAACTACATTAGCATTTGTAAACGTATTCGCTTGGGTTACATTGTGTTTACCGACCGCTGTACGCTTCAGTTCGTTCTTCCCCTTGAAGGTCGTCTTCTCTCGCATCGGTTTCTTCTTCCGCGCTCCTTTGTCTTCCCACTTGTGGTTTCGTGTGCCCACATATTCCACGACGGCCGTTGTTCCTGTTTGCAGTTGCCGGGAGTCTTTCTCCGAAAGTTCCAGAGCTGTAGCCACTTGGACCGCTTTCTCAAAGGTCAAGTCTTTTGCTTCGAGCAACCTCGACTGAGCTCGAAGACTCGATAGTCCAAAAACCAGTTGGTTTCTCAGCGCTGACTTCAAGTAATTTCCGAAATGACAATGAATGCTCAATTTATGTAATGCAGCAACGAAATCTTTCACGGATTCCCCTTCCTTCTATTTCCTCTGGTGGAAACGGAAATT